>NW_028289257.1:0-40692 GCF_059628265.1 Tinamus guttatus
CTTGCACGTGCAGATGCCAAAGGAGTTCCTGCTTTGGAAAGAAGAATCTGCTCCGTCTTTACTTTCCTGAGCTGGAGCTGGGATCTGCAAACAGAAGTTGGCCTCCCTGCAGCCCTTGGAGCAGGGTTTATGGAGCTGGCTGCCTAGATCCCGCCTTGTTTCCTGTCCAAGGCGCTGTGGGAGGTAAAGCCACAGGGAGTGCCAGAAAATGTGCGTGGGAGGGGGTCGGAAAGCCCCGGCTCTAGAGGGTCCGCGTTAGTGCTTGCTTCTAAAAACAGTTCCACGTTATTGTGGTGGCCCACCTAATTACCAGCGCTGGCGTCTGCCCCTTTGAAAATGCAAAGCTCTAATTCACACCTTTTGAAGTTCAGCTTAGCGACGTGTCCCTTCTTAACCCCCCGGAGAGCTTAGCTTGCCTGCTGAGCTCCTGCAGTTTTGGGGCAGCGTTTCGCTATCGGTGAGGAATTTGCTGGACTCGGGATTGCAGGCAGGTGCCAGAGCCATGATCGCACGCGCTCGCTTGTGTAACAGCCTGCCGAGGCAGAGGGGCTCAATTATTTTGACGAGCTTTAAGGAGATTAGGTTTGAAATTAAGCTGCTCACCACAGGCTTAATTTCTCCAGTAAGTAAAAGGCATCTGTCCCTGTGGTGATTTTTCCCCTCGTCTCCCTTCTTCGGGATGCCGCTGCCGTTCCCAGGCCGGCGCTGTGACAACGCTCCTGTGTCCGGCCGCAGCCTTGGCTGACACCTCTGTGGAGGCCGAGCTGGCCACAGGCTATGGCCCCTAATCAGCAGCTTCCTTTCTTGACGTCAAAGTCGAGTTCATTCTTGAAGTTTCAGCCTAAAGTTGCCCGTTTTGATCTAAGTGCTGGTGAAAGCGTTCCTTAAAGAGACATTTTCCCTTTCCATTATCCTCTGTCCTGGATAATGGTTGGCACAGTCAGCATTTTTAGCACACTTAAGGCACATCAGTCAATACTGCAGCTCTCCACACTGCTAATAGTGCTTGACTCCCAGAAACCAATATTGAACTCAAATCAGCACTTTACAAGCGTGCAGGTGCCCAGTGGCAGTAGTGTGGTGTCCACTCCCTGGTGACTGACTTGGTGACCTCTTCAGATATGAGCTTGGTCACTTGGTTACCCATCTTGGTCACTTGTTCATGGGACTCTGACTACAGCCGTTAATTGCAGCCTGGAAGGTTTGTGGAGCCGATAACTGACTTAGGAGTTTGCAATCCCTTTGAACATCCCTTAGGGGTCTAACAGTTATATACTAACACTCAGTATATTCCAGTGTAGCAATTTTTAATTTCTTGTTACAGTCAGTTTAATTTTGTATCTGAAGTGGGGGTGGCAAAGATGCATGGGCTGTACCTGGTTGAAAGGGGCTGGTAACCTTCTACACAGCCTAGACCAGCTTGTGCTCCTCTGGCCAAAGAGCAGCTCTTCTGCTGAGGCCAAGTTGAGGTCAGTCTAAGGCTTTTATTCTAAACCTGCTCTGGGGCCACAGCCACTTCAGGCTTGAATCTCCTGAGCAAAATGATTCCACCAGGATGAAGAAACAAAACGCACAAGTAAATCCTGAATGGAGTCTCTGTCAAAGAAATTGGTCTTAAACACCAATTCTTAAAACTAAAGGATGCTGCAGGTAATTCTTTAGCAGTTAAGGTGGCTGTTCTGAAAGCAAGGGAGCAAATCCTTTGTGAAACCTATGGCATCGCTCCTACTGCTGCCACCGAGCCCTCCACGAAAGCCCTGGTGCTGGGCTGCAGAATGAGGGCTGCGATGGATTCCTGCTCCTTCACTGTCATACGAATGCCCAACCAAAGCTCAAAGCTGGAGGCAGTTACTGGTGAATTCATTCTTTGTGTTTTGGTAACTTCTTTCGTGTCTAGTTATAATGCCAAGTGGCCTTGATGGGTGTCTGTCACCAACGTGTCTCAGCAAGGGGAGGGATTTGTGTTTGGTGTTAGCTGATGTGACCTCATAGAAAATCCTCTTTCTTGCTTGACTCCCTACAACCTGATCCCTGCTCTCCAGCCGTTCGCTGCCTTGCTCCAGAGAACAGTGCAAGGAACACGCATAGTAATCCCCAATATCTGCATGGGAAAGGCTTCAAGCAGGTCTCTCCTTCAAATTTCCAATAACAAGGAAAAGACTAGAAACACAAAGGAACATCCTTAACTTGAGAACATTGAGAAATTCCGAAGTATCCTAATGCTGGGGCGGATTCCTCTCCCAGAGACCTTAAAGTCTGGGCTGTGGAGAGCCAGCGCTCTGGCATTGCCTCTCCTTGTGCTGTGTTTCCACACAGGGTTTTTTCCCCAGCTTTCCTGTTAATTTTCCTTCCTTGGAGTTGCTCCCTCCCTGCGGCTGGCCTGTCAGCCCCAGAAGGCTGGAGTTGCTCCTGCCATCCTCAGAGGGGGCTACTGACTTGCAAGGAGCCGCGGGAGGATATTTGCAGGGGAGATGAGTTGCTCGGCCTACGCCAACACTTCTGTGTCTGGTGTCTCCGTGAAACCTTTAAGCGATGCCCTTCCTGCCAGGGTCTGCCAGAGGCAGCTCACAGCAGCTCTTGGAAAGCTCAGTTTTCTCAGCTGCCCGACTTGCTCAGTTGCTCCTTAGCTGACGCTCGTGGTTTGCCCAGTGCAGTTGAAAAACCTCCACAAAAGTAGATTTGTGTGAAGACACCAGGGCAACTGAGGAGCACACGTATCGCGGTGGCGGACAAGGTGTGCAAGGGCCATGGTTTCAGTGGCGTTGAGGAGCGAGCGGGGGGAAAACAGTCCCCTCTCCCATGCCTCAAGTTCACCAGAGCCTCGAGAGCCCAAAGGACAGATTAAACTGCAGGTTTCCCTTTTGTCTTGCTTGGGCAGGTCCAGCAGAGCGGCGCATCCCTGTCGTTCTTTGGGAAATGCTCGTACATCCCTCACGGGATCAACTTGTGTGGTTGAAACCATCTTCTTTGCATATATCTCTGTGCGTGCGTGTCTGCTCTGCCTGCACTTTGCTGTCTGGCCGTATTGAAATGTGCTGCTCTCGTTGTCACAGAGCTGCCACGAAGGGAGCTGCCCGTTCGTGCTGGTTGAGTGCCAGGCATGTAAGGGAGTGATCAAACTGAATGAAAAGGAACGCCACTGTGAGCGCGAGTGCCCCGAGAGAAACCTCAACTGCAAATACTGCAAATCGCTTTTCTACTTCCCTGATATTAAGGTACGAGAGCTACAGCATGGGCACATGCAGGCGAGGGAAGCACAAACAGCGGTGGCTGTCCCGCGGCAGAGCTGGCGTGCCCCGTTCTCTCTGAGGCAGCACCTTGCACGCATTGTACAGAGCTGTTAGGGGGTCATTTCGCTGCTCGTTTTTAGGGAGGCAAATTTGGTTTTAGGTTAATCGATGCTTGGGGGTTTTAGCAAGGCCTCCTTCTTCCCACTCAGCTATGGAGACTGCTAACTGCCCAGTTTTGCTCTTCTACCTCAGCTGTTCTGTTGTGGAGGCCTCACCTGCAGGCTGCTCTGTGCCCTGCTTTACAACTGATGGGTGAGAAGTTGGTCCCGAGGCAGCTGGAGAGCAGCCCTTAAGGTCCAAGGCAGACCAGCATCTTCCACCTCTGCTCGAATTCTTTTACTGTTGTCTTATATTCCTACCCCCATCAAACTTTATATTCAGGACAAGTTCGTAATGAAAGAGAGACTGCTCTTATCTAGCCCACACTCAGAGTGGTGGCTTCCAAGAGCTGCCCGAAACCTCGTAGGTGTCCGCTTGGATACCGCGCGGCCTGTCCCTGTGGCAGCGGCCGTGGGCTTGGGAGAGCCGTAAACACCGGGATTGCTCCATGCGTGGGGGAGTGGAGGGCAGCGGATCAAGCTCCCGCTCCCGGCTGGATTTTGTAACGCAACTGGTAGCATTTATCTCTGTTCAGGCATCTCTGACACCCTTGCAGAGAGGGAAGGGTTGGGCTGGGATAGGCGAGATGCCAAAAGAATTGGAAATTATTTTTACAAAAAAATCTGTCTAGAAGAGCGCGCCTGTGCTGGTTAAAGCTATTGGTTCTGGGTGCCTTAGGAACAGCCTGCATGAGGACCGGTGGCGGCTTCGGCTCCGCTGTGGAGCGGTGTTTCCCTCCCTGTTCACAAGCTGGGCACGCGTCGGGGACGCGGGCGCACTGCGGCGTGCGAGTGGCCATGGTGCTCCGTGGTGTGTTGGGAAGAGCTGGGGGGCGGAGGGGGGCACGAGGCGAAGCCGCTTTGAGAGGAGCCGTGATTTAATGCACAGCAGCTGGTGCAGGAGAAGGTAAGTGTTAACCCCCCTTGTGAAGGGCCCTGGTCACAGTGACGGCTCCTTCCCTGGGCCCGTGCGGCGACGGGGCCCATCCTGCCCTCCGCCAGCGTCACCCCGGGGCCGCAGGGCCCCGCTCTGGGGACGGGGGACGGGGCAGCACAGCTCCGCTCCTCCGAAACACAAAACGGAGAGCGGAGTGAAGCAGCCAAAGCTGAGCCCCGATGGGTTTCGCTTTCTAGTTTCTGATGTGGTAACAGCATTTCAGCTAGCGTGTTTTTTCTTTCTCTACTCCTCCCCTCTTCCAAATAGTAACTTGTTTCAATACTTAAAATGTGTACAGAATGAATGTGACCCAGTTTTCCAAGCATTTGATTTCACATAACTCCTTTGAATATTTCATTGTTTTTTTCTCTGTTCTTGCTACGGAGGGATAGTTCAGCACGCTTATCTTTTAATCTGAATTTTTTACCGTGCATTAATGGAATTTACAGTGACGCATTGTGGAACCTTGGATGAAAAAAGCCAAACCAGTTCTCTGGAACCGTAATTAGAAAAGCAAAGTATGAAGTTGCTCTTGTTTCAAGTAGTCAGTGTGGAAAGAGAGGTTTCAGCACCGCAGAAACAGTACAGGACGCAGGAGGATGTTCTGGCATTCCGAATTTAGCTGGAGTGTTTTCCAAGGATCGAGACTATTGCCGTGCTGTGATTGCTTGTTCAGCCTCTCTCACCACGCAGCAAACCCTGTGCTCTTGCTGCAGGAGTGGGTACTTGTGCGTAGGGGTGTTCAACTGTTTTGAAATATTTTTCTTTCTGTTCAGAAAATGGTTTAGCAAACTAATTTGCACGGGAAGATACTATCAGGCACCTCAGCATGTGACAACTAGGCTGCAATTTCTTACTCCAGTTAACTGGTAACCATCACAGTGGAAATATCATACAAATTATCTTACTGAGATAGCAGCTTAGGTCGCTTAACCTGCTTGAACAAGTATTTTCCTGGCAGAGCCATGAGTGGAGCTTCCTGTTGCTTATCTTGTCCATCAAAGCAGTAATTTGACTTTTTCATAAAATGATTTTCACAGCTTTTAAATTGAAGCTGAAATTTTTGGAAGCCTACATAGATCCCCAACACTCGGGTAACCTGGAGATCATGGGCGTGAGTCAGCATACAGATTATCAGTGCAACCAAGATTTAAGAATATACTGATAGAGAGCAGCCCTCCTCTGTAATAAAGTATAGACCTCTATGTGCTGAATCGTTCAGCATAGTAACCTTCTTGGAGCTCTTTTTTTTTTAATGACCAAATAGCCTCCTGTCAATTCTTTTGCAGGCTCATGATGAAATCTGCCCTAAATTTCCCTTGACTTGTGAAGGCTGTGGGAAAAAGAAGATTCCACGAGAAAAGGTATCTGAGCACGCGCAAGTCGTCTCTGGTGGTGGGGATTTGGGTCCCAATAGGCCGTGACTGGAGTTACTGGAAAGTTGGGAGGAAACCCAGTCCAGAGGAGAGTGGCATGGGGAAATCAGTGGCTGCCACTTGAACAAATGTGGCCTTTCCAAAAGGCTCAAAATACTGCAACAATAGCAGTGAGCACAACTTATCAGGCACCTGCACTTTTGCATTAAAGACTAATAATGCAGCCTAACTTTGGCTTGTGTATTTACTGCAATTTCATACATAGCCTCTCATGGGTAAAGCACACTCCTTGACTGAAAGCATAATTTTTGTGTATAAAGCAGCAACTGCTGTTGTGGTCAGTGATTTTTTTCCCTTCTGCAGCTAAACTAAGGCACTGCTAATAAATTATCCATTTCTAATGGTGTCTCCATGCTGCTGGCTCCAGGGGGAGGCCATAAAAGTCTCGAAATCCAAATTTGGGGGAAACATCTTAAAAAAAAATACATGCATCTGAAACTGTCCAGCTGGCACAGGCAATTATTTTTAGTATTGCTGTAACAAAAGGCATTTGTAGCAGGACAGGGAAACCAGAAGCATCAAAAAAAAAAAAAAGTAGATAAGAGCACCCAGTGTAAGGCCTTAGTGCTGTGATCTGTGCTACTGACCTGCCCGTCTGCACTCTGAAGCAGGTGCCCACTGGGACTAGGCTGTGCCTCTGGGCTCCAGGGTGATCTGTGTCTGCTGAAAAGCTCACATCCTCTTCTATGGCCCTGCAGTGTTTTGCTGACCAGCTGCAGATGTACTCCGGTCCTGCAGCACGTAAGGAGGCGGGTTGCTCTGAGCTCAGTCAGTCAGGGGGATCTAGGGGATATTTTTTTTGTGAAAGTGCTTTTAAAACAGCTCTAATTGGCATCTATTTTGGCAGATGGGGGCTAAATATGGCCTGTAGTTGTTCGAAATAGACTGTTGATACCCTTCTCACCATTAGGTATCAGGAACCATCAGATGATGATGTGCCAGTGCTTGTTACCATTAATCTGTGTTGTGTGGGAACCCAAAGGCTTCCCCTTGTGCGCTGAGGGACTCTTAGCACTTCCTCCAGTGACATACCCAGCACTGGTCTTCGTTCTTGATGGCAGCTGCCAGATTTCAGGTGACTGAAGTCTCCTGTACCCTAGCAAGGGGTTACTAGGCACACCAGAAACTCTTCCCTTACGTAGGTTGATCTGCAGTGATTACTCTAAATAGGCAGGATAACAAGGGGGATTTTGATCTCAGGTTAATAATGTTTAGCTGGAACTGAAAATACCCAACTGTGCCGTGTCCCAGCCTGGGCCATGTGAAGCCAGGGGTTTGGAGAGCGTGCGAACAGTTCCCACGTGGTGAAGGAGGGAGAAGCTCTAAGACCTGCGCGATGAGATGGAGGGAATGCTGCTCCCAAACTGCCCTGTCTTCAGGTAGCTTGCACAAGCCGTGGCCGTTGTTGCTCAGGGATAGATTGAAAACTGCACAAGAGTCAATGGATTACCTGTTTTATGAGGTTGTTCCTCATCTCTCCCCATTCTTCTACATTTATGTGTTTAAATTACAGTGATAATTGAAGCTAATGCTAGGCAGTGACCAGTTTTAACCACAGACTTGAAAAGTAGCAGTTGCCAATGTCTGTGTTCTCTGGTTTGTTCTGCATTTTCTGGATTTCATTGTGATGACGAGGGAGCTGCTTGGGACACATAAGATCATTTAATGCCTCTTCCTTTCTTTCTAGTTTCAGGACCATGTGAAGGCTTGTGGCAAATGTAAAGTGCCTTGCAGATTTCAAGCTATTGGGTGTGCTGAGATGGTAAGGGCTTGCCTGTTCATGTTGACCTAGGGACTTGTCTGCAGTCCCAGTGTTGCTTATAACCTGCACACTGCCGTAATTTATCTTGTTAGAGATATTTGTGTCCCAATACTTGACCAAAGTGTTGCTTTAAGCCCCTTGCAAATGCAGTGTGCGTGGGCAATCACCCACTGCCCAGACCTTGGGCATCCACACAGTCAACTAGCCGTCCTTTGCGCCAAAGGAAATATGATCCTTGGGGAATGCCCTGAGTGCTCCGAGACTCCTTGTGGCCGCTGTGCTTATAGCTGTAAGCACAAACCCAAGCACCTGATGCCTTGTTCTTCAACCGTAGCTTGACCCAGTTGATATTTGTCCGTGTGACTTAGTTTTCCAGCTCCTAATGGCAGTGTTGGTGCCCAGCCCTCCCTAGGGGAGTTACATGAGGCTTTGTCCATTGCTATCTGACTGAGTCCTTCTAGGAACTAATGAAGCAGGACAGAGCAGAGCAGTAGGTACCACTAGGGATGCATTAAGCATCCATCACTGTATGTGAATGCAGCTGTTCTTCAAAACCTTTCCAGCAAGCATTTTTGTAACAGTTTCTCTTTGGTTTTCCCCCTTTGTAATTTAAAGCTAACGTGATCTCAAGAGGAGGAATTTGTTCTGTGGATGGTGACAGCGTAGATTGAGCTTGCTGAATGGGATGTGTTTCTCTTCATGTAGGTGGAAAATGAGAAGATACCAGAACATGAAAGCAAGTGCTTGGAAGAGCATCTGTACATGCTACAGAGTTTTGTGCTGAGCCTCAAGACAGCATCTAGAGACCTAAAGCATCATCCTGCCCCTTCCTCCTCACAAACCAACTCCCCGCTCGTGACTGGAAATGCTCCGTGCTCTGAGACGGAGCTCTCCAAGTCCCTGGAGCTCCTAGCAAGGTGTGAGGCCCTTGAGAAGAAAACGGTGACCTTTGAGAACATTGTGTGCGTGCTCAATCGGGAGGTAGAAAGAGTATCTCTAACAGCTGAAGCCTATAGTCGGCAACATCGACTAGACCAGGAGAAAATTGAAACACTGAGTAACAAGGTGTGTAACCACTGGCTTGGGCTTTCCAGCGCGCTGCTCAGAGGCAATTTCAGTTCACTTTTCCTGTAATTAGAGAGTCTCACTTTAGCGGTTCTTAACAGTGTAGCCCTGAAAGCTCTATAAATCGGAAGACAGAACTGAAATACCACTCGTGTCTGTGCCAGTGCCTTGAAAACTTCCTGGAAGGTGGTCATTAAGCTGATGTGCCTAAAGTGGTCTCTGTTTGTAATCAAGTAATGCATGTGTTGAGTTATTCTGAGGGTTTCCCGTGAGACAGGTCGTTTTGCTGAATCTGCGTGGGCGTGATCTCCTGATCTCCTCTGGGCCTTCCCAAAGGATCCAGCCGTGAGGCTGCACTGCAGCCTTGCAGCCTGCGCCGCGGGGAGGCCGGGCTCTGAACCTGCTGCAGCTGCTGGGCTTTCGCACGGGTCCTGCCGGGTGTCTTGGTGACTGGGAGCTTTGCAGTTTGCAGCAGACTTGTGTTCTCCTGATAAAGTATCTGCAAAAACAATCATCTTAACCTAGCAGTGATTATCTATGGTATCTTTGTTTGGGGCAGATTGTTAGCTCTTCCGTTTCTCAATCTAGTTTTGTCATAGTGTTGGCTTCCACCAGCATCATCTCTTGTGTTGCTAATTGAGAGGACTTTTCCATTCCCTTCAGGAAAGTTGCCAGCTCAGACACTGAATTGTATTAACGCATCTCCTCCACAATGACAGCAGTCAGACTTTATTGAATTAGCTTGTGGTGCTAAGTATTTCCCTCTTCTGACCCCTATCACATCTGAGGATCTCTCCTACCAAAGATCAGGCCTGCAGGAGGTTCCAGGGTCTGCTGACTTTCTTTGGTCATGCAGCAGTACGTGTTTTCTAACCAGGCTGCACCGTGTATCCCACTGAGCAGGTTCGGCAGCTGGAAAGGAGCATTGGACTCAAAGACCTGGCCATGGCTGAGATGGAAGAAAAGATCCGCAACCTCGAAGCGTCCACCTACGACGGTGTCTTCATCTGGAAGATAACGGAATTTGCCAGGAAGCGTCAGGAGGCGATAACAGGCCGCTCGCCCGCCATCTTCTCTCCAGGTTATTGCTCACAGACTTGCAAAACAGCAAAAGCCTTTTGTGCTTCGTCTGGGTGTGGGTTTTCCTAGCGCTGAACTTAGCGTTTGAAGTCCATTGCCTTTCAGACACGCTTCTGTTATCTTTTCCTCTTTTCTAGGGGGGCTTGAGCCACTTCTTAACAGCTGGGGCAAAGGCAGCTGAGCTGCTGGAGGAGATGGCTTGTTCATTACAGGAGAACTTTCTTTTCCTTCTCACTGGAAGGAAAATGCAATCCTCGAGCCCAAAACAAGTCAAAATGTAATCCCTCAGTTAGAAGTAAAACACTCCAACAGCACAGCTAGCAGCAAGTGGTTAAGCAAAGGAGGAAATTGGAGATACGTTTTTGTGCCCAGAGTATGAAGTTGCAAGAGACAATGTCTAAGTAAAAGCCCAAACCATATCCAGAGAAGAGCTAGATTCTCTATGAAAGGAGAGGGAAGTCTTTTCTCAGAATCTGGCCAACCAAGCACTGTTCCTGGTGCTCTTAAAAAAGAAAGAAAAAAAAAAAACAATCAATGAACGTGTGGTTTTTACTTATGAAAGCACATCCTAGGACTACAGCTGTGAGATAGAGCAAGGAAATCCGGCCAAGAAACAGCTCCCTGTCATGCTCCCATCATTAGGAGATAGTTGAGGAGTGAGTTTGTATCTTGCTGAGGAGGAATAGCTTAGGCTAAGCTTCATGGTGAGCCCTTCTGAAACACCCAGTGCTGAGAGCTGCAGGTGAACCTACAGCCTGGCTTATACTTGCTGGCAAAATGCAAAATCATGTTGTTATAGGGTCACAAAATATAAGCAAAACAGTTGAAATTTTAAAGAGAAATAAGTCTGTTTACTGGATGCTGGCTGCTTAGAATCCTTTTTCTTGTGAAAAACTGAAAGAAGAAAAAGGAATCCCCTTCAGGGGAACAGAAGTGCTACTGAAACCCCAGTTGCATGCAATTACCATTTCCTTTTAAAAGGCAGTGACAGCTGTGGAAACCCCCAGCTCTGTCATTCTTGCAGGGCAGCACTTCCTTTCTGTTTCCCAAAGTGAAGAAATCAGGTTCAAGTCTAGTTTGTTTAGCTCTGGGGTAGGACTGAGAGACTGTCTGCTTTTTGTGCAATGCTCGAGAGCTTCACAACCCCAGTGTGTCCCGAGGCTGCAGTTTCGGGGAGGCTCCTTCCTTCTGGCCACGTGTCCGCTGTCGCGCTGAGCCCGGGGCTCCTCGGCTCACGCAACCTGCCGTCCCCGCTGGGGCTTTCTGGGCTGGAAGAACCGGGTCCGCTTGTGCAGGGATGTGATGAGCGTCGGGGTCAGAGCATCCAGGAAGGGAACGTGATGGGGAGGAAAGGGGAGGAGAGCGCTTGATAACTGAGGACGTTTAGGTGAACACGAGTGTTCCCAAAGCTGCAGCTCGCGCTTGCTGTCACCTCTCCTGCGCTGGCTGATTGCTGCCCGCTGCCCAGCAATGCTGGCGTGCAAAGAGCTGTATGTGGTACCTCCCGGGAGGGAAAGGCAGGCAAACGGCAGGCTCCTAGCTGTGGGATCGGGGATTTTCTAAACGGTGTCGTGGAATGGAAACCAATACTCTGTGGGCCGCTGGCCGGGACGCGCTGTGTCGCTGGTTGCTCTCTGCAGCCGGGTGATGAACCGTGCGGGACGCGGCCGGCGGAGTGGGGAGGAACAGCCTGGCTCTGCGGATGGTTATGGAGAAAAAAAAAACTTTTTATTATTCCTGCAAATGGGAAGTACGAGGCCTTGTTTCCTGCAGTAGTTGCTTGTGCCACTCTGTGGCAGAGATTTTCATTCCTGGAAGGAATTTCCTTGGGGAAATTGGATGGGAAATAAATGTTTGGCTTTGCTGAGAAGTCCTGTGGAGGTGCTTGGTTCTCTTGCCATGTGAAATAAATATCCTAGTGCTCTTCAGTGTGGGAAAGGGCTGGGGTGAGAGAGGGCTATAAAATCATAAATAGAATACAAAAAAAAAAAAGGAAATGAGTGTCATTACTTGCTTTGTATTAAAACATGAAAACAAGAAAATACCCAATCAGGTTTAAGCAACTAAAAGGTGAGCCAGTTACCACTCAGCAATGTTGTGGGTTAAAAATCACCGCTGCAGGGTTTTGCAAGGGCCAAAAGCATAAGAGAATTCAAAAAGGCTCCTCGGGGGTCTTAAACAGGGCACTCTAAAGTTAGTCTTCTGGTTGAAAGCCGCCAGCGGGCAACCTGCCGCGCGCGAGGGGACACCATGCCAGGCTGCACGGAGCTGCGGGTGCAACACAGGCATCCCCTGGGCTGCTCAGGAACCCGGAGCCGCGCGCTCGGCTCTGCGCCTGCTGCTTCCCAGCCCGGGATCCGGCCGGGAGAGCCGAGCGGCTCTGCCGCAGCGCGCGGGTGGCTTGGAAAGGAGGCGCCGGGGGTCCTGGGCATGGTCTGCCTCCCCTCGTGGCTTTGGGGAGGGCTGTTTGGATTTGCTTGTGGGGGTCACTGTGACAGAGGGTGGCGGGGCTGGCAGGGAAGGCAGCGGGCGGCCACGCTCGCGCAGAGCAGCAGCTCTGGCCTCGTCTGAGGAGCTTTCGCAGCCGTGACTTAGGGAAAGGGCAGGAGGCTCAGCAGTTTCCTTGGTCTGTTCTACAGCAGCATGTTATGTATACCAGAGGGCTTGTTGCAACCGTGTTTGGGATCATTCTGAGCTCTGAGGTCATGTCTGACTCTTGTCTGCATGTGGTGACCTTCTGGCACCTCTCCTCGGTGCAGATAGGATAATATCCCAACCTGGGTTCTTCGAGGATCCAAATCATAGAGTCCTCAGGGAGAAGAAACTGTTGGTGTGAGGTCCTGTTGGTTCTGACGCTCACTGTGTCTGTTCTGCAATGCTTTCATAGCTTTCTACACCAGCAAGTACGGCTACAAGATGTGTCTGCGTGTCTACCTGAACGGGGACGGCACCGGGCGCGGGACCCACCTGTCTCTCTTCTTTGTGGTGATGAAAGGCCCCAACGATGCGCTTCTGCGATGGCCCTTCAACCAGAAGGTAGGTCTGGGGCACAACCTGCTTTGCCCGGAGGTGTTGTCCGCTCTGGCTTTGTGCCCACGTGAGCTTCTAGGCAGTCAGTCTGGTTTGCTCAGCAAGGGCAAGAACAAGGCCGGCTTTTGCCACGTCTGCTGCCCTTGGGATTCCCCACTGGTGCTGAAAGTACCAAGTCCTACAAGGTAGGACAGAGAAAGGGCAAAGGCAGTGACAGAACAACAGCTTATATGAGAAGCAAGCAGAGCCTTTGTGCTAATTTGGGCCTGGGCAATGCTGTCATTTCTGGACTCTGAGTTTAGGCTGCAGTTCCCCACGTAACATCAGAAGTTCAGAGCTCAGTCCTCAGCCTTTGCGGGTGTGCAGAGCACTGGCACGCTCAGCCCGCAGCGCTGCCGCTGCAGGGCAGGGGCCGCCTTCCTCGGCGGGGCAGGAACTCTGGGATGAGCAAAGCGGCTGCACGGAGCGCTGCCGACGGCTCCCTTGCAGCCAGTCACGGGTTTCCACGGTTGGTCTGACGGGCTCCGTGCTGCTGCACGAGTTTCCAGTGTCAGGGCAGGATGTGGTTGTGCCGCTCTCGGTGGCGTTCTGGCCTCACCCTCGTTGCAGGCGTTTCTCAGCTCCGTGGTTGCGTAGTGTGGCTAACTTTGCATTTGCACTTGCACTTTTCCCAGGCTTTAAGTGAGCAGGACATCACACTAGGCGTCTGTCTTACTGCTTTTTATATGTGCAATATCATATATATTTTATTCAGCACAATATCATATATATTTTATTCAGCCACTCCTGTGTACGTTGGTGTTTCCCCACAGGTAACCCTGATGCTTTTGGATCAGAACAACCGAGAACACATTATCGACGCGTTCCGACCCGACGTGACGTCCTCCTCCTTCCAGCGACCCATCACTGAAATGAACATTGCCAGTGGCTGCCCGCTCTTCTGCCCCGTCTCCATGATGGAAGCCAAGAATTCCTACGTCCGGGATGACGCCATCTTTATTAAAGCCATTGTAGATCTCACGGGCCTCTAACCCTCCTGGCCTCCGGGAGCAGTGAACGCAGAGCCAGCCCCGCGTGGGGCATCCTCCCTCTTGCGCTGCCCTTCAGGCAGCCCTCGGAGTGAGAGGGGGGCGAAAAGCCGAAGGGGAAAAGGCCAGAGCTGCCCCTTCCCCCAAAGGGACCTTCTGCGCTGTGAGTGGAAACAAGGTGTTTGATGGGAACCCTCTTCCCTGGTGTCAGAGAGACTTTTCCTGAGAAGTTTGGGTGTACGTTACAGTCTGTGGGGGGCAGGAATATTTCCTGCAGGGACTTGGATATCTGAGCGGCCGGTGTCTGGCTTCCGCGTGGAGAGAAGCGCAGCTCCTGCTCCACCAGCGCCCTCCCAGCCCCGGCGCTCCGTAGCGAAGCAGAGGTTGGCCTGCGCGAGCGCCGTCTTACGCAGAGGTTTGGTTCAGCCTCCTGGGCTCTTCTTGGGAGATCTTTGTGTTACTGGCAGCTTGGTTTGCTGGAGGAATGCTGTTGCTCTGCGCTCCTGACAGGTTTGTGCTTTGATGCAGAGGGAAGGTGTGGGGCTCGTTTACCTGCCAAGATGGGCCTGGGCGCCTCGTGGGCCCTCTCGAGAGCGCTGCTTTGCTGCCCTTGCGCTGGCCCCGTGTCTGCAGCGGGGCCCTGAGCCGCGCTGCGTGGGGCAGCGGGGCCCTCTCTGCGCTTGTGCTTGGCTTCTTGACCCAACGTGAGCTCTGAGAGGTCCCATGGGAGCAGGGGACGGGGCGGACGCTGTCAGCAGCTGCCCACGTGCTCCTGTCTGGGATTTCTGCAGTGAAAGAAGAGAATCCTCCTTGGCTGACCCGGAGGGGAGCCACAGGCCTTGCAGGCCTCGAAGCAGCCTCCGTGGCGGTTTCTCACCAGCTCCTGCCGTTCTCTGGCTGCCTCTTTGCTTGAGCCTGAGGTCCCTGGGAACCTGCCCCGCTCCCGGGCACCTCCCTCCTGCAGCCGCCCGAGCAGCAGGGGCCCTGTCCCTGGGAGGCTGCGGAGCCCCTGTCCAGGGCTCGTCATCGGCGGGGACCATCGCAGTGAGCTGCGGCCCGGGCAGCCCCGCGCGCCCCACAGCTCTGGGTCTGGGCTGCAGTGCTGGGGGGGTGGCAGGGCCCAGCGCTGAGCTCTGGCATCCAGCACCCCTGGCCCCGGCACGCGCTAGAGCCTGCCCTCTCTATGCAGCCTTTTGGAGACTTTGCAGCCACTTCCTTAGGACCTGGGAGGGCCAGAAAAGGCCCTGCGTGAGGCCGGGCGGCCTCCTCTGCCTCTCTGCACTGCTCCCTTCAGGGCAGCAGTAATTCTGCACCTCTCTGTGCTGGAGCCTTTGTGTTTCGTGGAGAAGCTTCCCTCGGGCTGCGCTGTCTCTGCAGGGGGGCCAGCTCGTCCCTTCGGAGTTGCTCTGTGGTGGCCACTGGTGGCTCTAGAGTGACCGCTGGCCACGTTCCCCTCCTGAGGCTTCCAACCCTTTCCGCCGCCTCCTTGTCTTGTCCGCGTCCCCTCCTGCCAGGCCCTGGGCGCTCGCAGGAGCCGCTCGGCCCTCCGGGCGCCGCGTTGCTGCGCGGGGCGCTCTGCGGAGGAGGCCCCGAGCCCTGGGGGCAGCCGGGCCGCGGTGAGGCTCAGCCACGGAGCGGCTCCCTGCTGCGAGCTGGGTCCTGCCTGTGGCTTCCTGCTGTCCCTGGGGTTGGCCCTGTGCTCTGGGCCCTCCAGCCGTGCATGGGTGCAGGGTGGCTCTGGGCTCCCAGGCCTGCGGGTCCGGGGATGCTCCAAAGGGAAGGGCAGCCCCGGTAATGCCTGCCCCGAGGTGCTTGGGTCCTTCTGTGCCCCGAGGTGCTTGGGTACCTCCGTGCCCCAGTGCCATCTCGCGCTGCTCCCAGCACCCCTGTCGCTGCAGCTCAGGGCGGCTCCGCCTGCAGCGGGATGGGGACAGGCCCAGGGGGGGCTGCTGCCGGCTGCCACCCCTTTCCTGTCCCCTCGGGTGGTGCCTGGGGCTGCGGTGCCCCTCGCTCACCCCGGCTTTGTGGAAAGGCCGGGGCTGCGACTCTCGATGGGGCCGTCGGAGCGGCCCTGGGCAGGGGCGACGGGGCCGCTCGCGCCCGTGTCTCCTCCCGGCCCCTGGGGACGAGGCCACAGGGCCTCCTCGCACAGGGCCTAGGGCAGCGCCGCCACCATTGCCCTGCTGCCTCGGGAGGGAAAAAGCCCCCAGAGAAGCTGGGTCTGGACAGAGGAGGGAGTTCTGGGCCGTACGTGGGGCCACTTCCCACAGCCAGGCCCTGCGAGGGAGGAGGAAAACCAGCCCCGCGAGGCTGCAGGGGGGGAATTGGGCACTTTGGGGCAGGCGAGGGAGAGCGCGGTGGGAAGCGCCTGTGGCTGCCGTTGGGGCGCCGCGGCAGTGCCAGGGTCTGGCTGTGGCATGGGGGGGCTGGCAGAGCCCCAGGAGCTTCTTATCCTCAGTGCTCAGGACGGGGGCCCTGTTGTTTCCTGGAGAGAGCAGGGCAGGATCCCGCTCCGGCAGCAGAGGCTGTGGCCGGGAAGCAGGAGGACGGCTGCTGGCAGCTTGGCTCAGCCCTCTGCTCGTTTTGGGGCCGGACGGGAGCAGCTGGGGTGATGGCCAGGGCAGTGCAGGAGGGTCTGGGTCCTGCTGGAAGCAGGGGAGGTGGTTGGGCCCTGCGTGCAGCGCTGCGGCCTCGGCAACAAGGCCGCTTAGCACAAGGCTTTTTTTTTTTTTTTTTCTCTCTCTCTCTCTTCTTCCTCTTCAACTGTGGCCACAGTTATTCGAGGACACCCATCTCAGGTTCTCCCTGTGAACTAAGTTTTGTTCTGTGATATGACATGGGGTCAACATCCACTAATAAAAGCAGTTTGAAGAGCGTTGGTGTTGCACGGTTCCTGGGAAGCGCTGGCTCCAGAAGCGGTAGCAGCCGAAGGGAGGGGAGGATGATGGGGGGGGCCCCAGGGCTGCCCTCCACTGCTGCCTCCTCCCCTGCACATGGAGCCTCCAGGGAGCTGCTCCGCCGGGAAAGGGAGAAGCTGGATTCCTGCCCTGTCCAAAACACACAGGGCAGCTTCCGTCAGGATCACGGTGCCCCATGGAGCAGTGTGGTCTGTGCCAGATGGGAGGGAGCCAGGGGAGCAGAGCCCAGCACTGCCCTGTTCCTGGCCCCCCTTTTTTCCCCAGTGTTCATTTTAAACAACTTTTTCCCCTATAATGCAATAACATGGGCCAATAGCTGCAGACAAATTCATCTTGCAGTTTCAGCACAGTAAAAAAACCAGCACTGCTTAAGGAAAACAAACTCCCATTGCCAAGATGCTTGAGCAGAGTATTTATTCAATGCCATAGTGAAGAGCAAAACTTGGTACAAACATAAACCCTCAGTGCTTCGCTCACTACTACACCAAGCTAAGTGAGAAGAACCAATTTCACAAGCTCTGGGGGAGAGCAGAAGGTGGAGGCCAGCATTACTTTGTGTAACTGCACAGGTAACTGGACTTAGATGATCTTGTGCACACACAGAAAGACTCCCTCCCTTCCTGGAAGTCATTTGATGATGGAAAACCTGAGTACAAGGGTTTTAGATAAAGCCATAGGCACCTGCAAAGAAGGGGAAAACGGCAGGACACACAGCCCCATCCCCAGGGCCCGAGGGGCTCTTAAAGCCTCAGTGCCTGTCAGCGTAGTGTCTGCCGCCTCCATCAAGTCTATCTGCAAGCCCGGCCCTGCGAGGGGCACAGGCAGCTGCCTGGACACGCTCCCAGGACGTGGCATTCCCAGCGTTCCTCCTCCCTTTCGGCCCAGGCTCCCTTCCAAGCGCCCAGCTCGGGGGTCACCGCGGGCCTGCGGCGGCTCCGGGAGCAGCTCTCGGGCACCAAGGCCAAGTCAAGATTAGAAGCTCCATTTTAGACTCTCTCCTTTGGTTACCTGCTGGAGAGGGACCTTCAGGGACAGACACAGGGCAAACAACAAGGGTCAGTAACAGCCTGGAGAGCGCCAGCTCCTGCGGGCAGAGGGGTCCCCACGCTCCAAGGCAGCTTGTTCAGCTGCCACGCGAGGTGCAGGAGGGCTGCGCGGCTCCCGCTGCTCCCTCACCCACGGGAGGAGCCTGCAGCCACCCACACCTCTCCATGGAGGACGTGCCGAGAAGCTCCTGTGCCCCAGCTGGAGGGGCACGGCCAGGAGGGGCCCAGGAAGCCCCCGGCCACCCCCATGCCAAGGGGCGGCAGAGCCCCTGGAATAAACAAGTTACCAGGGCCACAGCTTAGTCCAGCAGGGAAGGACAGAGGCAAAGCCAGCCCCACATAGCCCCACGCCCGCTCTCCACAAGCTCAGACTGGGGAACCAGCACCGTCCAGCCCTCGGTGCTAGGGAGGGCAACGTGGCAGCAGCGGCACCGAGCGCTGGGTCGGGAGCCTCGGGGGCCCTTTAGCAGCCGCCCCGGCTGCCTCCCCTTGCAACGGCCTCCCCAGCCCTCACCCCAACTGCCCTTGGGCCCAGGGCTGCCCCGGAGGAGGCACCGAGTACAGGCGGCAGCTGCATGAACTGCCCAGGGAGGCCTAGGACACACAAACATCAATAAAACCTACTACATTAAAAACCACACCACGAGTCCTGCTGCAGGGCAGCCCAGCACCGCGGCCCTGCTGCAGCCAAGTGCTCTGCAGCCCGCAGCAAGGCCGGCCACGTGCCAGGCCGCGCTGCACGAGGGTCAGAACGCAGCCTCGGAGCCCAGCGCTCGCCCGGAGCCAGCTGGGACCAGGCAGCAGCGTTTGTGAGAAACTGTGGGGAGGCTGCCCTGCAGCGACCAGCTCGGGCGGCGGTGCAGTCAGAGCCAGGAACAGGCCCGCGACTCGTACGTGCTGTCCTTCAAGCAGATGCTCCGAGGAGGAAGCGATTCCCACTCGTGGGATCCACGTGCCCAGAGCTTGTCTCCGCTGCGCAGGGCTCCAAGCTCTGCAAGCTCCAGAGGAAGTGGCTGGAGTGAGGAAGCCGCAGGAGCAGGTGTGCCTGGGTTCAGCTTTTCTGGTTCATGAGCCAAGAGAAGAGCAGTTTCCTGGGCCGGGGCTTCCTGACGTGCCGGGCGCGCACGGCGCGGGGCGAGCGCCACACCTTGATGGTCGCGTCGTCGCTGGCCGTCAGCAGCAGCTCCTGCTCCACCGGGCTGAACGCCACCGAGTTAACCACGTTGTCGTGCTGCAGTTTGGCCAGGCAGATGTTGTAGTGCCGGTCCCAGATGTAGCCGTGACGATCCTCCGCCCCGCTGCACCACACGAGACACCAGCGAGGACGTTACAGACAGCTACGTTTAACCGGCCGCCTCCGCGCGCACGGAAGCCTCCAGCTGCTCTCTTGCCATCCCAGAGCACCATGGCCTGGGCAGGCAGATTCCTTCTGGAATCTGGACTCTGCCACAGACAGAGGTGAATTTCCAGAAGTGGAGCCCGAAACGAGGCCTCGCAGCAGCAGCAACAAAACCCTTCCAGCAAGAGCCTGGGACACACAGGGAGTGGGGCTGACGGCCTGACCCCACAGCTGGGTTTGCCAGCACGTGCTGCAGCATGAACTGCCCCGTTCACTGCAGCAGCAAGGCTGTTCTAAGGGATTTTGCCAGCGCTTTGCAACCCACAGCCCCCAGCAAGGCCATTTGCCACCCACTGCCAACACCCCGGCCCCTCCTTTCCTCCTCCCACAGGGATGTGGCAGCGGTCGCCTCCACTAGCGCATCCCCCCCGCGCCGGCTGATCCAGCCCTTGCTCTTTACACAGCTCCACATCCCTGCTCCGCTCACAACACGCAGGAATTTCCTGCCCACAGAGCAGCCCTGTCTGCACAAGCCCCGGCCCAGGCCCTCCCAGACACGGGGCTCCTGCCCATGCCAGCCCCACGCACCTGGCTACGAAATCCCTGCTGACATCCAGGAAGATGAAGAAACACTCCTCGTTGGGGGTGTAGGCGCGGTGCGCGCGAAGGGCTCTCTTCACCTCCTTCATCGTCTTCAGGTCGAACACGTGCAGGTCGATCTCCTCGGCGATGGGCGGGGGCTGCATCGGGTCCGAGATGACACAGTCCCGCGGCCAGGCCCGGCTGTTCACGTACAGGTACCTTGGGGAGAGGAGGGGGGCAGGAGCCTTGACCCTACCCCTTGCTGCACCCTCACAAAACGCAGCCTTTGGCAGCAGGGGCTCTTTCTCACAGCACCGCAGGGTGGCAACAGCTTTGCTGCAGCTCTCAGCTCTGCCCATCAAGCCCAGTTTGCAACATGGGAACGTGCTCCCAAAGTGCTGCAGACCCTCCTCCTGCCCCGCTCGGCAAGCAAAGGGCTGCCGCAGTTGGGACTGTGCCCCAGAGGCCAGGCTGAACTTCTCTGGCCTTATCAAACCCAACTCCAAACACAGACGCTCTGCAGCCCTCGGGCTGCCTCGGGGACAGGGCTCATGTTGGGGGCAGCGTCTTCACTCCCCACCCGACCCCCGGCGTGGAACAGCCTCAGCGGCGCAGAAGGAAGGAGGTTGCCCTGCCCGGACCCGCAGGGACGCGGGACCACGCGTGCCGCCAGCGTCGCGTCACGGAGGGCTGCGGATGGAGGGTGGCTGCCTGGGCAGCCCCTCGCTCCGCTCGGCAGCACTGCGACTCCCGTCCTTGCACTTGAGCTGCCTGCAGCCAGGGCCTGGGGCACGAGGGGCAGCAGGACCGAGTGCTCTTCCAGGGCACACGATGCCTCTTCCAGAAGGCCAAGGTCACTGCTGGCTTTCAGAGCAGGGCGACTGCCCAGCACCCTCTGGCACGGGTATACGCAAATGGGTCCCTGCGGATAATCCCGGTCTACAGGAGTTGGAGGAAGATACTCCAGCTCCTCCGAGAGTCGTTCTGCTTTTTCTGGCTGCAAAGGTACCTGCAGCCTCCCCTAGGATGGCACTGCTCACCCCAGCTTCGAGGCGCACGCGTCTCCTCGCACAGAAGTGGCTTCTTTCTCCTATTTGTGCCAGTGTCCCCGTGCAGCGGTCGCCCCACGCGCCGCTGCCTCCCCGCTCACCTGTGGTCGGGGGAGAGGCCCATGCCGATGATGTGCCCGTGGATGTCGATGACGTGATCCAGGGAGTCAAAGAACTCGTCCGAGCGCCTCTCCTCCCCAAGCACCGGCCCAGCCGTCGTCATCTGATGGGGCAGGATCCTTTTAATCCCTTGGGGACAGGGAGCAGAGTCAGTCCCCGCTGCAGGCTGCAGCCAGCACACAGCGCCCCGGCTCCCGAGTGGAGCGTCCCTTAGCGCTGTGAAGGGAGCAGAACTGCCTCCCTTCTGGCCAGGAGCATGGAAAAAGCATCTGGGACAGGTCCCTGTCCCTGCTAGGAGCCTCCAACTCTGGCTAGTGGTGCTTCTGGCCATGACCAGGCACATCCAACCCGAGGCAGCAAGATGCTCCCGCACTGCTGCCACCGCCACATCGGTCCCCGAGTCCGGGGCTGCTCCGAGGTGGCAGAGCTCCTGGGAAGCACGAGGGAGCTCTGCTGGCCACGGAAGGGCTTCCCCTCCGAGGAATCCTTGGCCCCTCTGCTCTAACCACCAGCTCGAGGGCACCAGGATTCCCACCGGCTGCAGCGGCTCTCCCGCGGAGCCGGCTCGAGCAGCCCCCGCGTTCCGAACTCCCCGACTAAGGGGGAAGGGGGCAGCCCCCCTCCTGCGGCTGCTCCCCACGGAGCGCTCCCTGGATGAGCGCAGGTTCTGGCAGCTCCTGGGACGACGGGGCCTCGACCTTCCCCAAACGCACACGAGAAACCGGGAAACGACCCAGCCCCCTGCTCAGCCCCCTCAGCTTCGGCCCTCTCCGAGATCGGAGCAGTGCCCCATTGCACCGACTCGAGGCCTTTTACGAAGCCGCTGCAGCTGACCATGGGCAAGAGAAGGACTTCACAGAATGGTAACGGCTGGAAAAGACCCCCAAGACCAAGTCCACCCAGAGCCCCGCAACACAAAGCCTGCTAAGCCAGGCCCCTGCTAAACCACGTCCCCGGGTGCCTCATCTACACGTTTCTTCAACACTGCCAGGGATGGTGACGCCACCACTTCCCTGGGCAGCCTGTCCCAATGCTTCCCACTCTTCCCGTGCCGAAATTCTTCCTAGTTTCTAACCATGAGGGAGATGTTGGAGTTTTCCAGCCCAGCTGTCAAGGCTCCCTGGCTCCTCCTCCCGCATTTGCAGGGCACCAGAGAACCCCCTTTCCCGGGAGAGCTGCCAGCGCCGCCTTGGCCCTGGGAGCAGCCCAAGGGGCAGAGCTGCGGGCAGGAGCCGCGGCTCCCTCCGAGCACCAGCTCCTTGGCACAGAAGCTGCTTCGAGTCACAGACCTACAGGCGAGCGACGCGCTGGCCACGACCCGCGGCTGGGAAGAGCCCAGAACACCCCTAGGAACAGCCCGAGCTGCCGCGGGCACCAGCTCTGGCGGTCACTGAAGTTTATAGAATCACAGAATGCTCAAGGTTGGGAGGGACCTCTGGAGATCATCTAGTCCAACCCCCCTGCACACACAGGGTCACCTAAAGCACGTGGCACAGGACTGCGTCCAAACGGGTTTTGAAGATCTCCAGAGAAGGAGACTCCACAACCTCTCTGGGCAGCCTGTTCCAAGGCTCTGTCACCCTCACTGGTAAGAAATTTTTCCTTAAGTTCCTGGGGGACTTTTGGTGTTTCAGTTTTAGGCTATTACCTCTAGTTCTGTCAGTGGCCACCACTGAAAAGAGGCCAGCACCATCCTCCTCACTGCCTCCCTTGAGGTACCTATAGACACTGCTCAGGTCCCCTCTCAGCCTTCTCTTCTCCAGGCTGAACAGGCCCAGGTTCAAAGGCACCAGAACCCACAGCCGCGCGAGGCCCCGGTGAAGGCAGAGGGGGACAGAGCCGGCACCTTCCGCAGCAGGAGGCTTTGCCGGGCACAGGGCAGGCCCAGCCCATGCGGGGAGAGACCACGCGGCTCTTCCCAGGCTCGGAAAGAGCCTTTCCCGGCAAAGCCTCCCATCTCATTCAACTGCTCTGGTAAAGACCAAAGAACAGAAGGGTTAGGAGAGCAGAAGAGGCTGGAATAGCACAAGCAGCAAGAGGAACTAGACCTGCCTTGTTTGACAAGAAACCTTGTAGGCAGCTCTCCTTCCCATCCCATGCGCTACTCATCCGCCTGCTCCTTTCCCCTGTGCTTCTAGGCTGGCTCTGCAGGGCATGGCAGAAGCAGCCAGAGGAGCCAGCCCTGTTCAGCACCACATTATTGCACCACAGCGTCAAATTCTTCCAGTCCCAGTGTCCCAACAACAGAGCCCCGAATAAGGGGGGAAAGTCCTAATCCAGAAACAGGGCTGCCCACAGCACTGCTGCTCAGCGAGTGCTGCAATTACAGACCCTTGTACCCTGGGCCAGGAGCCAGCGGGCTGCCTGGAGTCACCGCTCACCATGGAGGTGTTTGCTGCAGCGTCTCATCCTGCAGCAAGGAGGCAGCGGTTCAGCCTGCAGCCCGGCTGGGGCTGCGGGACGTGGCATTAAGCAGCGGGCAGCGCGGGGGGCAGCGTGGCTGTGCCCCCCTTGGAGCTGGCTGCAAGGGCAGGCCAGGCCCTGTCCCCCTGCTGAGGGCTCTGGATAAGGAGCAGACACCTCCACGCTGCTCAAAGCGGCCCTCTTGGGAAGCTCTCTCCCAAAGGAGCCAGGAGCAGGACCCTCCCGCAAGCCCATGCCAGCACTGTCCTTCACACCCACTTGCAGGGCACAACTCGTGGCCAATGCTGTCAAGTCAGGAGTCTGTTCCCAATCTTCCACTTAGCCCTCACCACGAGTTTTCCACCTGGCTGAGTGTCAAACGTGGCAGAAACAAAACGGCCTCGCAGCAAGTGCTTGAGGCTTGAAACCCCTGCAGTTACTGCAGGCACCTCAGGAGCCTTCTGCACCAAGACTCCCTCAGCCCGAGCAAAACTGCAGCTCATCCAATGCCGAGCACAAAACTGTGGCTCAGATGTGAGCAGTAAATCCCAAAGACATTTTCCCCAGGCATTTTCCAGGTGGAAATGGGAAGTGCAGCTGCAGGTAGACCCAGCCTGTGCCCTCAAGGAGCTGGTGTGCCCTGGAGCTCAGGACACAACCTTACCTATCTGATGTGGAGAATAGGTGAGGCATCCCGTGGTGAAGATCAAGTATTTTATCTTGCTGCTGCTGTCCGTGGGGAGCACGGGCTCGGGCGGTTTGGTTCTGTTGCGGATGAACAGCTCAGCCACCCTCGCCTCCAGCTCGCTCTCGGTCATGGCAGCCCTCACACAGCCCTCCATGATATCGTCAAAGAGCTGCTGCAGCCCGTCCTCTGCTGCTGCGTCCCCATCATCCGGCAGTTCCTGTTCTGCTGGCTCTGCAGTCTGCTTGAGCTTGGCCTCTCCTTCCTCACTGTCACTGCCAAGATCAAAGACTGGGCAGGTGGAGGTGGAAGAAGCCGCCAGCTGCTCCTCGTAGTCCAGGAGCAGGTCTGGGGAATCGTACCGGCTGCAGTCGGCCACCATCACGGTCCGGATAGTGCTGGCATTCAGGTTCTGGATTTTAAAGAGCCTCTTCACTACGTTCACATTCTCGGACTCTATGCCCTGGAAGCAAAAGAGGGGTAAGCGGGAAGCACCTCCCTGGAGACATGTTGATCCTACAGCTTCTGTGCAAAGAGCGCCTGGACACGGGCCCCCGAGGGGGGGCACCCGCTCCGCAGCGCTGCTGCCCGGGCCGCTCCGAGCGCTGCAGATCCCGGGAATGGTGCGCCAGGGCGGGCAGCTCCACCGCGTTCCTCGGAGCAGGGAGCGCCGGGACGGCCAGCGGCAGCGCCCGGTTTGGGCAGACAGCAGCCGAGCTGGGAAGAGAGGCCAGCGGCCTCGCTCTCACCCCCTGCCCGAGCTCCTGGGCAGCCCCGGCCCGTGGCACAGCGAGAACTTCAGGAACGGGCCTCTGTGCTAAACGCAGGTGCAGCAAGAAGCACCAGCCGCTGGCTCCCGCGCGCATCCTGCACGGAATGAGCCCTGTCCCAGCGCACAGCCACGAGCAGCAGCTCCTTGGCCAGCACGGAGCTCTGGCAGGCACGTGGCAACGGCCCTGCCAAAGCGCCCAAGGGCCTTTCTGGCCTCCCTGGGATGCAGGATTTAATGCTGTAGTGTCAGCGCAGCACAAGCAGGTGGTTATTGTGTTACTGCAATGCAGCAACAGCTACAGAGGATTTAACTTAGTGTCAGTACCAAGGCTTGGCGTCAAAGAAGGAACAGGATGTGTGGCATTCTGTGACCGAGGCAAGGCACGAGGAGGAACATGCCTAAATCCTGCAGGAAGTGGCACAAGAGGCTGAGAATGAACAGGCAACCAGCCCGGTCAGGTGCACCCTGGGCAGCACCCGGCCCGTGGGAGCCTCAGCGGGCAGCAGGGCTAAGCGCAGCCTCCCACCCAGGCACTGCACGAGCTGCCGGGGACGTGCCCGGCTGCAGGAGCCGCCGGAGCTCAGCAGCCCTGCTGGGGTCCCCCGCTGCTGCGGGGGAAGCTCTAGGGCCCTGCACGCAAGACCTGTGAAGGGAGAGGAAAAGAAGGAAGCAGAGGGGCCGAAGCTGAGGCTACTGCAACGGGCACCACAGTGCTAAGACCTTACGCAAGGTCACACAAGCTAAAGAGCCCAAGAGGGAGCCAGGTGAGACAAACTGAGGACAGGGAGACTCAGTCGTGCTTCCTTGTCCCACGGCCCCAGCTTTTCCTCCCACTAGAGCCAGCAGGAAGCCCCAGCACCCGCAGAGCAGGACGGGTCACCCCACCTGGAAGGCGTTGTTGAGCCACAGCACGGAGCAGGAGGTCACACGGCCGATGCGGTGCAGATTGCCAGAAATCAAGTTGGTTTCATTCAGCCAGCAGCCAAACACATCGTAGGGTTTGTTTCTCACCCTAGAGAGGAGCGTAAAGTTCTCTGGAAGGAAAAGGAGACACAAGCATGAGGTGAGGGCTCCTTACAAGGACCCTGGAGATGGGAAGCAGATCCAGGCCTTGGCACTGCATCAGCACCTCTGCTGCTGTTAGCCTTTAGTGGAAGCTGGGCAGACACTGCCAGCTCCCGAGCACTGCTATGGGCACAGGTAATTCCTCTCTTCTAAGGGCATCTGTTGGGAGAGCATGCACAAGGTATCAGGGCAGCCATACGGAGTCAAACCCCAGAGCCAGGGAGCCTCGTGTCCCTTCTCCAAGCATGGCCCAAAGCAGCACCCCAAGGACAAGAACAGACCAAACAAGATCACGGCTTGGCACCCTCCCAGCCTCCCCGCCTAGGGCCTTTTTGACCAACACAGTCGTGCGTTTAGCAACGCTCCTTAATTTGGGCACAGCAGATAGGACCGCAGCAGAGAAACAGCAGAAGATAACCCAGCTGGAATTAGCAGAGATCACAGAAAGGGTGCAGGAAGGGCAGAGCAGGATGGCTGCGTTTCAGAAAGCCACACAGGACCTCGGGGGACCAGCGAGCACTGGTGAGGGGCAGAAATGGGGGCCTACCAGGTAATATTCTAGGGGATGATGTGACAGGCAGAGATGACTAGGTAATATTAGCCAGGAATTTTACCCTATGGCACTATGAGATAAGGACCTCTTAGCACAGATGACAAGATGCAGGACAAGCAGAAGCCAAGGGCACAGCAAACACGAAGAGCAAGGAGAGGGAGGAAGACCCAGTGGAGGGAGGCAAGGCCATTAATTACCCATACTGATTACAGCAATCTCTCCTGATGAGGAGTTGTGAGGTCCCACAAAGACGCCGGATACCAGGAGGAGGGAGTCATCCGAGTTGAACTGGGAGAACTGTGTGTAGCTCCAGTTGTACGGCCTCATATTGGAGCTGTGCTGCAGGGAGATGTCCAGCTCGTTGCTCCAGATCTGCAGACAGACAGACAGGCAGTTACGAAGCCAGGACGAAGCCTCACGGTTCTGCTGCTTTATCTCTCCTGCCAGCACTCACCAGGGAAGAGAAGAAAAACAAAAGCACCACTCCCTAACTGCCTTCAAGTTCCAATTTCCCTGTCAATTCCTGCCGTGAAAGAGCCAACAGTTTTGGAGAATAATGCAGAATTGCTTCTCCATCAGTGAGCCAAGCAGTGAATGCTATGGCTGGATTTCCAGTATGTTGAGAGATTTCTCACAAAATAATCATTCATGAAAGACACCTGCTGCAGCCGGCCACTCGCCCCAAGGTCCCCCCTCTACCCACAGCTCAGAGGGGACTGATGCTCAGCTAGAAGATGCACAGGGCTTGGCAGGCACTGCCAGCACCTTCAGACAGGCGAGAGCTGGAATCCACAACCCTCGAGGCTGCATTTGCCAGACTCGTTAGTTCTGTGGCTTTGAGGACAGCTCGGCATCCGCAGGAACAGATGCAAGTGCAGGTTAAAGCCCTCTGCTCCGCAGACTCGTAAAGGTGAGGGGTGCTCAGGGCTAAGCCGACTTGGTGGCGCTGAGGGCGCAGCCACCTTACCTTGACAGTGCAGTCCTTGGAGCACGAGGCGAACAGCCAGCCCGAGTGGGAGAAGCTGAGGTGCAGAACCTGGTCGCTGTGCTCCTTCAGAGCCTGCACTTCCACACAGGGGATGGTGTCGTAGAGCCTCTGGAACTCGTCGTACCAGGAAACGGCAGCTGGAAAACACAACAGGAGCCCGGCTGGGACAGAGGGGCCGGAGCGGAGCGCAACGCCGCAGCCGCGCAGGAGGTCTCTGATAAAGCTGGTGCCGGTGACACCAGCCACCCCGCCGTCCCTGAGGGCCCTCCGGCACCAGCCCCTGCTCGCAGGGCCCAGGGCTCCTGCTCCGTAGCCTCCCTAGTCCCCCACACAGGTCCTTTCTCCCAGGGAACACCCAACTCCTCAGCACATCTCTAAACCCTTTTACAAGAACCAAGCAGGGCCACAGCTGACAGATAATAGCTATTCACTACCCAAGAAAAAACATTTCACAGGACAAACCAGCAGCTGGAAGTGCAGATATTCCCTGGCAGAACAAAAACAAACTCCCCTATGATGAAAGCTGTTCCTCGGGGTACGGAGCTCTGTCCCGATCACCCCTGTCTCATGCAATGCAGAATTAAGAAGGATCCAGAGGGCATGAGCCTGACAAAGCTCCATGAGAGAAAAGATTGGGGAAAACAGAAGAGAAAAAACAGACATGGACTTATTATGTCAGGACAGAAGAGGAAAACTTGCAGTAGATGAACTTGGAGCTTGCCCAGGGAAGTCCTACCAGAAGCAAATAAATCATTTTTTTAACGAGGTGCCCAACAGAGCAACCTACAGCTTCCTGGCAGCAGCAAATCCTCAAGAAGCAGAGAGGACTGCACATTTACACAGACAGCAGCTGGTCTGCCTAGTCACACTGCAGGGGACTGGGGGCTTTTTGCACGTCTCTCCCTGCAGCCCGGGGAGCTGCTGGGACACCCCCACGCTGCTCCCTATGTGGGTGCTCCCCACTCGGAGGCTCCCACAGCCTGGACACATCCCGTGCGGCCCAGCAGCTCCAACGCTCCTGCTTGCAGGACCCCGGGGCTGCTCCTGGCCAACCTGCAGACCAGGTTGGCAGGCAGTTTCCCAAACCTCAGCTCAGCCCTGGGCCCGGCCGGCACCCCCATCCCTGGGTACCCGCGGGGCGGGTGGCTGCCGGCTCAGCCCCGGTGGGGACGGGATTTCCCACTGCAGGAAAGACCGCCCTCGGCAACAAGCACTGCCAACAACACGTGCCCGGGACCTGTCCCAGCCGGGTTTGTCTCACCGGGCTGCCCCCGGCACAGGGCGGGGAGCTGGGCCCAGTGCGGGGCCGGCGGCGGCTCCGCGGGGAATGGGGCCCCTTTCCCGGCACGGGCCGCTTTGGGGCCGGGGCCCCCCAGGCCGGCGGCGGCTCCTCAACGCGCAACCGGACTCGGCGCCCCCCGCGCGCCCCCCTTCCCCCGCGGCGGCCCGCGGGCTCGGGACACCCCGCGCGGGCGGCGCACCTGGGTGCCGGGGCACCTCGCGGGCCACACGGTAGTAGCGGTAGAAGAGCTCCCGCCAGAGGAAGTCGTCGCGGGCCACGGCGCGCCACTGGCGGCACACGAGCGCCGCGGCCAGCACGTCCGCGTGCCCCAGGTACAGGAAGATCTCGTAGAGGAGGCTGTCCGGGAGCAGCGGGCCGCCGCCGCCCTCCATCGTGGCATCCTGCCGCGGCGCCCGCGGGAAGCGCGCCCCGGGCTCGGCCTCGGGCCCCGGCCCCGGCCCGGCCCCGCCGGCCCCGCCTCTCCCTCGCGCGGCCTCCTCCGGTGGCAACTTCCGGCCTGGCTCTCGCGCCGCTCTAGCCACCTTCTCGATGGTTTCACCCCCTCCGCCCAATCACTGCGCGACTTTTCTTTCTCAGGCGGGAAAAATCGAGCCCAGAGCTCCCTACCCCGTGTTGACGCCCCAGGCGCAGCTAGCCGAGCGCGACCCGCTCGCTCCGCTCCCTAGCGCCTCTGCTGGTCGGCTTCGCCCCGCCCCTCTGCGCACAGGCCACGCCCCTCTGCGACCAGACCACGCCCCCTCCACTCTGAGGCCACGCCTCCGTTCTGCAGGCCCCGCCCCCTGTCCGGCTCTGCCGCCGCGGGGGGGCCCGGCCGGGCTCGGGGCTGGGGACCCTGGGGCCATTGGGGACCCTGGGGCCATGGGGAACCCCCCGGCCCGTGGGGACACCGGGGCCTTGGGACCGTTTGGGAGCCTGGGGCCTCGGCAGGGCCGCGGCTGGTGTCACCCTGGGCCCCCGCCCGGCCCTGCAGCGTGACCCCGCGCCGTGGGGCCACCTGGCAGGGCTTCAGGCTGGCTGCGCCGCTGCCCTGACCTGCCGCCTCCTGTCCCCGTCCCCGTCCCCGTCCCGGCACCGGCAGGGCAGCATGGCGCCCCGCGGCAGCCTGTGCCTCGCCGCCCTCCTCCTCCTCCCGCTGCTGGCTGCGGCGCTGAGGCCGGCGCGGGGCCAGCGCCCCCCTGCCCCCAGCCCCATCGAGAAGGTGGCGGCTCAGGAGAGCCTCAGCCTCCCCCAGGTGAGGGCCCGGGCGGGCCGGGGCCCTCCTGTCCCGCACGGAGACGGCGCTGGCGGCACCTCTGGGGCAGGGGGGACCCAGGAGCTCAGGGATGCCGGGGGGCTGTGGGGTGTCCCCCGCCATGCCGGGCCCCCTCAGACCTCCCATCTCCCCCAGGACGTGGCCGACATGGCCAACGTGCCACCCCCGGGGTAGCGTCTCTGCCACCACAGGGCTCCGTTTATCCTGCTGGACTCGGGCCACCAGCCCCGACCCTGCCGCGTGCCCCCGTGTGCTGGGGGGCTCCGCGCCCGTCCCCGCGGCCGGCGGGGCCTCCGCGGCAGTGACGCGCGGGGCAGGTTCCAAAGGCCGTGCGGTGGCCCCGGCCCTGCCCCGCTCAGCGCCGGCCGCTCGTGGTGCTGCCGGGCAGCCCCGAGCGGGTCCCATGGGCCGGGTGCGCGGGGGCTCCAACCCCTGCCTGCCCGGGCCGCGCGGGAGCTCCTGCCCTCGCGGCCGCTCTCAGCTCTGGAGGCGCCTCGGCCATCCCCCGGGCTGTCCCCGGGCTTGCTCGGCTCCCGGCCACCTCTTATCTGCCCATCTCCGTGTCACCTGCCTGCTCTGAACAAAGGCCCTCAGTGAGCGGCGCCTCAGGCACCGAGGGGCCGCAGCAGGGACACCAAGCGAGGGGAAACGTCACGGGAATAGGCTCCTCTGCTGATGGATCAGAGCTGGTGCCACCAGCCGGGGCCCTCTGGGCCAGCTCAGCGATGGCGGCGGGATGAAGCGGGCACTGTCCTGCTGAGCCTGCAGCCCCCGGCACGTGCTGTGGCCCGGGCCAGGAGCAGGATCCCTCCCTTGGCCGGCACAGGCCGTGTTGGAGGGAGCAGCCTCCTCCTGCGGGGCCGCGCGGCACCGGGGCTGCGGGGCGCTCCGGGGCCAACCCCGTGCCCTGCAGTTCGCAGGGAAGTGGTTCCTGGTCGGCGTGGCCTCCCGCTGCCGCCACCTGGCCGAGCACGGCCACCAGCTGGAGGCGACGGCCCTGCTGGTGGCCCTCGAGGGGCAGAGCGTGGCCGTCAGCACCTTCCGGAAGCTGTGAGTGACGCTGGCCCTCCGGGGCTCCGGGGGGGCTGCCGGCACCTCAGGAGGAGACGCGTCCCCGGGGGCTGAGCAGAGCGGGGGTCTCCGCGGGGACGCAGGAGGGCTCGGAGCGCGCTCGGGCCCACCCGGGTTTCGGGCCCTGGGTCTCTCACAGCGCCGCAGGGCTCTCGGTGACCCGCTGCAGCCTCTCCCCCTTGGAGAAAGCAAGCGCGTCCTGCTCACGCCATGGCCACTCGGGAGGGCGGCGATGCGGCCTCCTGGAGGGCCCTCCTGGCTCGCACAAAGTCCGTTTCTGCTCGCACAGGGATGGGATGTGCTGGGAAATCAGGCAACGCTACCTGCCCACCAAGACCCACGGACGATTTCTCTTAAAGGGTGAGGGCTGCCGGGCAGGCCTGGTGCGGCGCGGGGGCTGTAGAGCCGGAGCCTCCAAGCCCTGCTCCTGACCGGGAGGTCACACGTGTTCGGGCGTCCTCTTCCCCCGATGCTCTTCCAATGTCCCAGTCCTGGCCTCGAACGCGCTGAGGGCTGAGTGCCATCGAGTGCAGCAGCAGCCAGCGCAGGGCTGGTACCCGCTGGTGGGAAAGGCCATCCCCGGGGGGTGCAGGAGGGTGCCCCAGCTCTGGCCCTGGTGCTCGTCACTTCGTAAGCCCCTCGCCATAAAGCCGAGGCCCCCGGATGGTGCCAGTCCCACTACGTGCCCAAGGAGGGGGTGCTGGCCATGCCTGGGAGCTAAATGGCATTTCCCTGTGCTGTGGATGTCCCTCCCAGGCCGTGGCTACAGCAGCAAGGTGGACGTGGTGGTGGGGGAGACGGACTACAACACTTTTGCCATCCTCTATTACCAGAAGGGCCGGAGCATCTCGGTGAAGCTCTACGGTGGGTCAGTGCTGAGGGGCGGCTTTGAGAGCTGAGGTGCACGGGTGCTGGTGGGTGTGCGGGTCCCGTCACAGCAAAGCTGCTCCGAGTCGGGTTTGCTGTTGAGCAAGGCAGGGCTGAGGGACCCATCCTGCTGCCCAGAGTGCCAGGCTATGCCCCTTCCCTTTGGCATCTTGATGCCCTCGGTTCTCCGGCCAGAATGGGTGAGCACGTGGCATCATGGCACGCGTGAGCTGTGGGGTCATGTCCAGCACAGGTGAGTTGGGTCACAACTGAACTGGACCCAGGGGACTCGAAGGAGTGACACTGGCTGCTTGGAAATGGTTGCCCAGTGCTGGACTCGGGGTTCTGAGCCCTGCAGACCCACAGAGGACCTGGATGCAAGGGAGTCCATGGAAGCGTTCAGCATGGCCTTGTCACCAGATGAGTCTTGTCCCCAGATGCTCTAGGGGAATGGAAAGAATTGCCCCAGAGCAAACCTTGCAGTCACCCGGAGGCAAATCCTGCTGGGGCAATCGAGACGTTTCTGCTCGCTGGTTTGTGGCGTATCAGCCTTTGCTCACTTGCTGCCCGGGGTCACGTTTGAATGAGAGGTCATTCCATCCCGGAAAGCTGCAGCTTTTCACCCCGAGCATCAGAAGAAACTGCTGTGATAGCAGCAAGGTTTTGTCACCGGCTTTTCTGAGCTCAAAAGCCCTTTGGCCCCGAGCCTCTGCTGCGGGGGGCTGGGAGAGCTGAGGGCTTTGTGGCAGGGGCAGATGTCCTGTCTGTCCCCCAAGGCCACTGATGGCGTGTGCTTCCCTTCCCTTGCAGGACGGGCCAGCCGGGTCAGTGATGCTGTTGCAGAAAAATTCGAGCAGCGCATCAGGGCCGTGGGCTTGGACGAAGACGTGACCTACTACTTCCCCACGTACGGTAGGTGCTACATGGTGCCCTGGGGGCTGGGGTGTCCAGGGTGAGGGCTGTGCCCGAGGATGTGCCGTGGGGGGCTGTGGTGCTGGCACCTCCTACATGAGCAGCTCGTGCCTGCATATCCCCTGGCAGTGGGGACGTGTGGGGGGAAGGACAGGACTGTGTCCTAGTGGTGGCCATGGAGTGAACGGTGGAGGTGTCCCAGGCGCCCAGGCAGGGTGACTGCCTTGGCCTCTCTCTGTTGCAGGGTTTTGCAATTCCGCGGATGAGTTCCACATCCTCGATGGTGAGTGGCAGATCCCAGGAGAGACCCTGGAGCCCCTGCATGCTCCGAGCTTAGGCTGGGCCATACAGACCTGTGTGGGGCCAGGTGCCCAGCTCCGGGGCTGGCGGTGCCCGCGTGGGCTGGGCTGCCCCTGCAGGGCACTGGGTGCTGCACTCGGGATTCTCAGCAGGCTGCTGGGCTTTCTTGGGGCGAGGGCTGCTCTGTGCTGGGCTCTGGTGGTCTGTTCTGGGTGAGGGCTAATCTGTGCTGGCGAGGGGGGCACCCTTGGGTGAGGACCGGAGCGCCCAGGGACAGCTCCATCATTTATCTTTGGGTGTTGCGGAGGCAGAGGTGAGTCTCCAGCCTTGCCATTAGGCCCTCCTATCTCCCCCAGCCTCTCAGCACCTCTTCTATTTCCAGAAACAAAGCCGTAGGTGCAGATGGCCTTGCCTGGAGGTCCCCAGAGCTCAGCCCGGATCCCTTCTGGCTGGCTGCAGATACAGGACCATGTGAGACCACGGCTGACCAGATGTGGGTCAGACACCTCTGCCAGCACCGCAGCCCTAGCATGAACCCTGAGGCTCCCAGCTCCTCCAGCTGCAGTGACACCTTGTCATGTCACCTGGCAGCTTTGTGTCACCCCCCTTGCAGCTCATGCTGCAGCCAATGACATCCCAATAAATACCTTGCAAAAGGGTCTTTGCTTCAGCTGTGTCACCCCTCACCCTGACCCAGGCCTCCTGCTGCAGAAAGGCCAGTACAGCCTTCACCTGGGGATGAACGTGATGGTGTCACCTCTGTGCCCAGCTTGGGGAACAAGGCAGTGCCACTGGGGGGAACTTGCAGCCTCTCTGCACAGCCCTGTCCTCCCCACCCTGAGCCTGACCCAACGCGCAGGATGCTGCAGCAGGAACTGTGATGTTTCCTGATTTACTCTCAGGTCCTATCGCTTCAGTTACTCTGTCTTGCAGGTGAGGAAGTGCCCCGAGCTCAGTGACAGCAAAGCACGGTGTCAGCCTGTGCAGGAGCCGGGCGCTGGTGCTGTTGGGCTGTGCAGGCTTGGGCTCATGAGGACGTGCTCTGGAGTGGCTCTTCTCCCAGAACCAGCCAGGACATCCCTCACATCTTAGGGAGCTCTGGGGAGGAAACCTCAGCCCTGCACTGATCCCACCTCTCATCCCCAGGACCTCTAGGACAGGGTGACACCTCCATTTCGCCACCCCAGCCTTATGGAAAGTGTTTTCCAAAGGGCTGCTACCATCTGGGGTCAGAGCAGTGACGTATGATATGATGAGGACTTCCCAATCCCTGTCCTGCACGAGAGAGCCCAGCTAAGGGCAAAGCAGCGGAAGCCCCTTGTTTGTAGGGAGCATCCAGTTCCCTGCAGGGCCCACAGCAGGATTGGACCTAGCGGCAGCCAGGATTAGGGGCTCCATTGGGTCCATCTCTTCGCAAGACCCCTTTCTCCACCGACCCGACCCGACCCGCGCCCAGCCTGGCGGAGGGCCGCCACACTGCAGGTCCACCATGCGGCCCGGAGCCAGCACCAAGGAGCGGCACCAGCGTCGTGGCGAGGGCCGGGAGCCGCGCGGGCCACGGGGCTGGTCACATCCAGGCCCCTCTGCGAGAGGCCCGTTGAGCACCCGGCCGCCCCGCAGCCCCCACCGAGGGAAGCAGCCCTCTGCCTCCGGCGTGGGCGTTTTGCAATCCTAGCGGAAACCATTAACACATGTTGTTTATCAGCAGAGTTATGTAAGCGCTGGCCACGTGACGCCGCGGCCGCCAGCCCCCAGTGACACCAGCCATTGTCCCTGCTGCCCGCGCGCGAGGCGCCCGTGTCCGCCCGGCCCCCGTGCCCCTGGCCACAGCCTCCCGGGCCAACCTGCAGCTCCCCACATTGGTGTCCCGCACTCCCCACTGCGGTGGCTGCTTTGGAAGGGGACGGGCACATCTGCACGGGGGGCGGACAGGGCCTTTTGGGTCTTCGGAGATGGGCGGCGAGTGTGAAGCCCCCTGTGACTCTCCGGACCCCATGACTCGGCCTGCCCCGGCAGCGGCTCAGCCTGTCCCGCACTGCACATGTCCCCCCGTTCCTGCACTGGCCCCAGGCCGGTGCCACCTGTGTGATCGAGCACCGTGGGGCGCCCCGAAGCACCCACCCTGCCACCACAACAGGGGACACGGGGGCAGAGGGCTGGCCCTGCCCAACACAGCGCTCTGGGGACGCGCAGGGATCCCGGCCGCCGGTGCCCGCCCAGGAGAGAACTTTCCCCTCAGCAGCACCCAGTGCGGTGCCATCCCAGCTGCCACCCGGCGCCCCAGGGTGTCCCGTGGGGCCGCGCACCAGGCCGGGCTCTCGCGACACCCCGGCCTGCCCCGCTCGACTCTTGTTTTGTTTTCACAGAGCTGGGGCCCGCGCGGCCCCGGGCGCCTTTTGTGCCGCTGGGGAAGGAGCAGCCCAGCTGGACGCGGGGAAGGGAATGTGCTGGGGCCGGGTGGGCTGCCGAGAGGGAATTAAAAAAAAAAAAAAAAAACAGCTGCTGTAAAAACAGGCTCCTTATGTAAAGGGTCTTGGCAGGGCCGCGCGGCCGGGGAGCTGCCGGTGGGCGGCCAGAGCCCTGCGCGGGCGGCGGGGATGTCCGAGCTGGGCCGGTGCCGCTGCCGCGAACGGCGCCAGGCCGGGGAGCCTGGCCCGGCACCGCGCAGGGCGCAGGGAGGCCGCGGGGCTGCCCCCGGTGCCAGGTGCCCCGCACCTGCCTCTCCTCCAGGCACTCGGTCGCCCTGCCTGGCTCACCAGCCCTCCGCACCAGGGCAGCGGGGCCAGACCCTCCCCAGCACGGGTACAGGGTGCAGCAGGACGTCTCGGACACACGGCCGGGGGCACCAGAGCCCCTCAGGGCCCAGGCGAGGGGCCTGGCCCCACAGCCAGGTCCTCAGGTGTGACCTGCGCCATCCAGCCTGGCTTTGGGGGTGTCGCAGGACCACACGGCCCCACACGCCGGGAAGCACCGTGATGAGACCTCCTGCCAGCAAGGTACAACAGGGATCAGGGCTGTAAAACCACACTGGGCCCTGGAATTGTGGCACCCCAGAGGAACGGGGAATGGGGACATTCCACGAGGAATGTCCGTGGCTGAGCTTTTCTCTTTTTATGAAACCTCTGGAGACCCATGGGACCTGGGACAAGTCCAGCCTTCTATTCCTGGGCAGGGCCAGCCAAGGTGCTCCTTTGGGCAAGGCAGAGACTCGGGTCAGGTTGAAGGCAAAGACCCCGTCCGCGTGCCCAAAGGTGGCTGTGGGATCCGCATGCAGCCAGTGTCCCCTCTGCATTGCCTTGGCCCTGCTCTGAACCCAAGCGAGGCTGTTCAGCAAGGATCAGGGCAGTCGGCCAGCCCTGGCCCTAGGTCCTGGCCACGCCGGGTGGCCCTGGCCCCCTTCCCATGTTAGTGGCCAGTCCTGGCTCTCCCTGCACCGGTCCCAAGCTCTCCACTGCAACAGGGGGAAGGGAGCCAGGGGCAGGGACAGCTGCTAAACTGGCTCCAAATTGTGTTTTTACAGCAGGGAGCTTTGGCACCCGGAGGCAAACATCAAAAATCAACAGGAGAGGAAAAATCTGCTGCTTCCCAGGCTGCACTCGGGATTCGGTACTCACCCCTGCTCCCACTTGCATAACAGCGCGGGGGGGGACGGGGCTGGCCTGCCCCCAGCACTCGCCCCCCGGGGCCATCACACGGCCTGCTCATAAATAGAGAGCTCTCCCGAAGCGCCGCATTGCCTGGACTCAGCTCCGCGTTGCCTGGACTCGGCTCGGCGCAGGGAAGGACAGGGCGCTGCAGACATGCAGGCCACGCTGCTCAGCATCCTGGGGCTGGCCCTGCTCGGGGCGCTGCACGCGCAGGGGGACGCTCCCGTGCAAGCCGACTTCCAGGAGGAGCAGGTGAGAGCGGCCGGGCCAGTGCAGGGATGGCTTGGGGCCGCGCGGGACATGCGGTGGGGATGGACTCCCCGCAGCCGTGTGGAGGGGGTGTTACGGATGGAAACTGGGATCAGGCTGTCCCGGGGTCTGGAAGGAGGACAGCAACCAATACACCCTTAGCTCCCCATCCCTTGGCTGCTCTGGGGTCCTGGGATTCACTTTGGTGGGTGTTTCTATAGATGCATGGAGAAAAGCAAGCATGGCTTGACAGATCTGTCCACCCCCGGACAGAGGTCTCAAGAACACACAGCTGCTGTGCCGGGGGTTCCCATGCACTCTTCTGCTCTCCCCAGCACCCCTAGGCAGGCGCTGCCCACGCCGGCTCTTGGTGACCCTGCTCTCCCCGTGTTGGCATTGGGAGGCAGCTGCCGGCAGCAGCGAGCCGGGTCCCAGCCCCTCATCCTGCACCCGCGGGGTGCAGAGCAGCCTGCTCTGCCGGGGAGCTGGGGGATGCAGCTGCCTCGGGAAGGTGCCAGGGCTGCAGGCAGCTCCTGCAAGGCCGGCACCGCCGCCAGCCGGCAGCTGAGACGAGGGTGCGTGCAGTTCACAGGGAAGTGGTACAGCATCGGCCTGGCCTCCAACTCCAACTGGTCAAGGACAAGAAGCACCTGATGAAGATGTGCACCACGGTCGTCTCGGCCACTGCTGACGGCAACCTGGAAGTCACTTCCACCTACCCCAAGTGCGGACAGGCAACGTGATGGGTGAACTGCTGTCACCAGGGGGGGATGGGGGATGCCCCAGACCACTAGGCCTTCCTGGTGGGTGGTAGGTGCCCTTGGGATGGCGGGATCTGGTCCTGCCAGGTACCAGGTGCTCTGCCTTCCCCAGGTTCTCGCAGGTCCCACAGCCTGTTGTTGGGTGCTGGTGAGGGCTGGCAGTGCTGGTGTTCCTCCCATGGCCACATAGGAAGCTCCCTCAACCACCTCACGCTTTGCTTCCCAGGGCTGATCGATGTGAGACGAAGAACAGCCTTTACATCAAGACAGAGCAGCCAGGACGGTTCAGCTACACCAGCCCCCGTGAGTGTCTGGTCAAGGTCCCAGCACATCCTTTTGCAGACACCTCCCTGTGTCTCAGCCATGGACACTGCTGATAGCGCTGACAGTGCCTGGCGCTACCTGCCTGCTCCTGCCCTCGGCTGGGGCACGCGGGTGGGCAGCAGTGCTTGGGGTACCGGGCTGACACGTGCCCGCTCTGTCTGCTGCAGGCTGGGGCAGCAAGCACGACATCCGCATCGTGGAGACCAACTACAACGAGTACGCCCTGGTGGCTACGCAGATCTCCAAGAACAGCGGCACCTCCACCATGGTGCTGCTCTACAGTACGTTCGCTCCAGCGCTGGGACCCCAACACGTCTCCAGCACTCTGCTCCCCCATGAGTGGGCACTCCCGAGATCTCCTTGTCTGGGAAATCTTTCCCATGGGAGAAGGGTGGAAGGATCTCCCAGGGTCAACAGCTGGGCTGTGGGTGCAGCTAGGACAGGAGGTCCTGTCCAACATCCAGAATGACTGGTGAAACCTCTGTCACCTTGAGTGACGTGTGGCATAGCTGGGTCTGGACCACTTTCCTGGAGGGAATTAGTCTTGCCAAGCTCTTGCAGGGCTTACTCTGCCCCTGAGCCATACAACCCAGTGCTGCTTCTTGTTCTAGACCCGGCTCTCATGGCTGCAGGCAGGACTAAGGAGCTCAGTCCCGAGCGCCTGGAGAGGTTCACCCAGTTCTCCAAGGAACAAGGACTGGCAGATGAAGAGATCCTCATCCTGCCCAAAACAGGTGAGAGCAGCTGGGAGGAGAGGCCGGGGAGGTCAGATGGGATGGCAGGAGCTGGAACCTACTGAGCCTGACACCCCCATCCATGTGGGTCCTCCTGCGCCAGGGCCAGAAGGGATGGGAAAGGGTGGAAAGGGGTGGGATGGGAAGGGATGGATGTCTGGTTTGCTCCTGGCAGAGACATGGCCCTGCGGTCCCAGCCTCCAAAGGATGCATGGGTGGGAAGAGCCACCTCGGGTGGTCCTGTGAGGAGGGTTTGGAGGGCTGTGGTCTCGCTGAGCCTGAGGATCAGCTCACCTCTGGTTTTGTTCCTTCTGCAGATAAATGCATGACCGATGCTGCCTAGGTGAGTCCTGGTTTTGGAGGGACTCAGACCAGCCCCATGTGGGAAGTTATCAGGGCGGTGCTCAGACCTGCTTCATGCCCCAGAGCCCCCCAGCACCTGCTCTGGCCTCTTCAAGCTGCTCAGCACTATCCAAGCTCCTCTCCCAGGGAATCCTCTTCCCCTCAGTAGGGAGAACTTGCCAGTGTTGCCCGCCATGCGTTGATGTGGGGACATGTGGGGTCCCCACTTTATCCCCTTGCCACCAAGCGGGAGAGCCATCCCACAGGACTGCATCACCTTGGGGCTGTGGGCTGGCTGGTGCCCACCCGTTTGGCCCAGGACTCAGGGGGCAGCATTGCCCCATGCTGCTCCTGCCCAGCTCAGCAGTGTTTGCCTCCGCTCTCTTCCAGGTGCACCTGGGAGCTGCTGCCAGGCTGGAGTCCGGCTTGTGCCACGAGCGGAGCAGCCACCCCACCCCGTCATGCCACGGCATCACCCTTCACTTTCTGCCTTCGCATCCCCACGTCTGTACCCCCTCCTGCCAAAGCCCCATATAAAACACTAGTCCTGTGCTCTTGTCTGCTGGCTTGTCAAGGCGGGTGGGCAGGAGGGGGAGCCCCGGTGGGGCCACCCATCGTCCCCACTCACTTCCCCAAGTAAGAGGAGCAGGGGGGGCATCTGCAGCTCCCCACGGTGGGCTGTCCCGGTGCCCTCCAGCCAGTCCCTGCGTGGGCAGGAGCCAGCGCAGCTGGTGCCAACGCAGGGCTGGGGCTGCCTCCGGAGGGCAGGTCTGATCCGAGCACTGGATTAGCAGGATGGGACCCCCTGCACCTTCGCTGCCTGGCAAAGCCATAAAACCTGCTCCACAGCCAGGAAGGGCTTCCTGAGAGTCAGGACATGCTGGGGTTGGGAGCATCTCCTGCCATGGGCTCCCTGCATCGCCCTTGGCAATCCCAGCATCCCTGCCTCGGTTTCCGCTGTGGATAGTTGGCTATCTGACGTGGAGATAGGGCAGGAGCTGACTGATTGCTGGATGTCTGGGAGCTGCTGGAGAGGATAGACATGAACCAGAGTGAAGGCCCTAAGGGGCTGATGTGACTCAGCCCCGGCCACCCAACCAGTGTCTGTGCCACAAACCCAGAGATGCTTTCTGGGAACAGGGCCTGCATCCGCTGCCAGGAGGCCACCCCATCCTGGTGGCCAGTCCCTGGGTGAAAGCCCTGGCCTGACCAATCCCTGCCTTGATGCAGGGTCTGTCCCTGCACAGCCAGAGCCCCGGGAGACCAGGGCAACCCCAGCTGGGAGGGGAGCTGCGAGGACCCCCACACATGGCACCCTCTGAGCCCACCTCACCCCATTCCTTGGTCACCCCACTGGACACAGGGCATGCCTTGTCACCAGCGTGCTCCTCGTTAGGGCTCAGACAAGGCTGCATTCATTCGGGACAGAGCAATTAGACCTGGAAGGGGCCAACGATGTTACCTAACACTTGCACAAATTATCCCTGCTCTTGTGTAACCTGTTGCATAAAGCAGGCTGTGGCGGGGGAGCTGCTGCTGCAGGAGGGTATAAAGGTGGGTATGGGAGAGGCAGGTCCGCCCAAGACACATTCAGCTTCCAGAGAGAGGATGAAGGCTGCGCAGTCAAGCCTGGCGTTGGCCCTGCTCTGCTTGCTGCGGGTGCAGGCTGAGGTCCCTGTGCAGC
>NW_028289260.1:0-113232 GCF_059628265.1 Tinamus guttatus
CCAAGCACAAAGCAGTGCGCAGCACGAGTCTCGGCACAGCAAAACACTTCCTTTGGCATGCCCTTTGCAGCCTCACTCCAAACGGGGCTCTCCGCTTCATCCATCCCCTGACTCCATACTAGCACCAACGGCCCTGCTAAAGCGTTTCGCAGAAAACACCAAGGAACCTGTTTCTCACTCCAAGCACAAAGCCGTGCGCAGCACGAGTCTCGGCACAGCAAAACACTTCCTTTGGCATGCCCTTTGCAGCCTCACTCCAAACGGGGCTCTCCGCTTCATCCATCCCCTGACTCCATACTAGCACCAACGGCCTGCTAAAGCGTTTCGCAGAAAACACCAAGGAACCTGTTTCTCACTCCAAGCACAAAGCAGTGCGCAGCACGAGTCTCGGCACAGCAAAACACTTCCTTTGGCATGCCCTTTGCAGCCTCACTCCAAACGGGGCTCTCGCTTCATCCATCCCCTGACTCCATACTAGCACCAACGGCCTGCTAAAGCGTTTCGCAGAAAACACCAAGGAACCTGTTTCTCACTCCAAGCACAAAGCAGTGCGCAGCACGAGTCTCGGCACAGCAAAACACTTCCTTTGGCATGCCCTTTGCAGCCTCACTCCAAACGGGGCTCTCCGCTTCATCCATCCCCTGACTCCATACTAGCACCAACGGCCTGCTAAAGCGTTTCGCAGAAAACACCAAGGAACCTGTTTCTCACTCCAAGCACAAAGCGTGCGCAGCACGAGTCTCGGCACAGCAAAACACTTCCTTTGGCATGCCCTTTGCAGCCTCACTCCAAACGGGGCTCTCCGCTTCATCCATCCCCTGACTCCATACTAGCACCAACGGCCTGCTAAAGCGTTTCGCAGAAAACACCAAGGAACCTGTTTCTCACTCCAAGCACAAAGCTGTGCGCAGCACGAGTCTTGGCACAGCAAAACACTTCCTTTGGCATGCCCTTTGCAGCCTCACTCCAAACGGGGCTCTCCGCTTCATCCATCCCTGACTCCATACTAGCACCAACGGCCTGCTAAAGCGTTTCGCAGAAAACACCAAGGAACCTGTTTCTCACTCCAAGCACAAAGCAGTGCGCAGCACGAGTCTTGGCACAGCAAAACACTTCCTTTGGCATGCCCTTTGCAGCCTCACTCCAAACGGGGCTCTCCGCTTCATCCATCCCCTGACTCCATACTAGCACCAACGGCCTGCTAAAGCGTTTTCGCAGAAAACACCAAGGAACCTGTTTCTCACTCCAAGCACAAAGCGTGCGCAGCACGAGTCTTGGCACAGCAAAACACTTCCTTTGGCATGCCCTTTGCAGCCTCACTCCAAACGGGGCTCTCCGCTTCATCCATCCCCTGACTCCATACTAGCACCAACGGCCTGCTAAAGCGTTTTCGCAGAAAACACCAAGGAACCTGTTTCTCACTCCAAGCACAAAGCGTGCGCAGCACGAGTCTTGGCACAGCAAAACACTTCCTTTGGCATGCCCTTTGCAGCCTCACTCCAAACGGGGCTCTCCGCTTCATCCATCCCCTGACTCCATACTAGCACCAACGGCTGCTAAAGCGTTTCGCAGAAAACACCAAGGAACCTGTTTCTCACTCCAAGCACAAAGCGTGCGCAGCACGAGTCTTGGCACAGCAAAACACTTCCTTTGGCATGCCCTTTGCAGCCTCACTCCAAACGGGGCTCTCCGCTTCATCCATCCCCTGACTCCATACTAGCACCAACGGGCTGCTAAAGCGTTTCGCAGAAAACACCAAGGAACCTGTTTCTCACTCCAAGCACAAAGCGTGCGCAGCACGAGTCTTGGCACAGCAAAACACTTCCTTTGGCATGCCCTTTGCAGCCTCACTCCAAACGGGGCTCTCCGCTTCATCCATCCCCTGACTCCATACTAGCACCAACGGGCTGCTAAAGCGTTTCGCAGAAAACACCAAGGAACCTGTTTCTCACTCCAAGCACAAAGCGTGCGCAGCACGAGTCTTGGCACAGCAAAACACTTCCTTTGGCATGCCCTTTGCAGCCTCACTCCAAACGGGGCTCTCCGCTTCATCCATCCCCTGACTCCATACTAGCACCAACGGCTGCTAAAGCGTTTCGCAGAAAACACCAAGGAACCTGTTTCTCACTCCAAGCACAAAGCGTGCGCAGCACGAGTCTTGGCACAGCAAAACACTTCCTTTGGCATGCCCTTTGCAGCCTCACTCCAAACGGGGCTCTCCGCTTCATCCATCCCCTGACTCCATACTAGCACCAACGGGCTGCTAAAGCGTTTCGCAGAAAACACCAAGGAACCTGTTTCTCACTCCAACCACAAAGCGTGCGCAGCACGAGTCTTGGCACAGCAAAACACTTCCTTTGGCATGCCCTTTGCAGCCTCACTCCAAACGGGGCTCTCCGCTTCATCCATCCCCTGACTCCATACTAGCACCAACGGGCTGCTAAAGCGTTTCGCAGAAAACACCAAGGAACCTGTTTCTCACTCCAAGTACAAAGCGTGCGCAGCACGAGTCTTGGCACAGCAAAACACTTCCTTTGGCATGCCCTTTGCAGCCTCACTCCAAACGGGGCTCTCCGCTTCATCCATCCCCTGACTCCATACTAGCACCAACGGGGTGCTAAAGCGTTTCGCAGAAAACACCAAGGAACCTGTTTCTCACTCCAAGCACAAAGCTGTGCGCAGCACGAGTCTTGGCACAGCAAAACACTTCCTTTGGCATGCCCTTTGCAGCCTCACTCCAAACGGGGCTCTCCGCTTCATCCATCCCCTGACTCCATACTAGCACCAACGGGCTGCTAAAGCGTTTCGCAGAAAACACCAAGGAACCTGTTTCTCACTCCAACCACAAAACGTGCGCAGCACGAGTCTTGGCACAGCAAAACACTTCCTTTGGCATGCCCTTTGCAGCCTCACTCCAAACGGGGCTCTCCGCTTCATCCATCCCCTGACTCCATACTAGCACCAACGGGCTGCTAAAGCGTTTTGCAGAAAACACCAAGGAACCTGTTTCTCACTCCAACCACAAAGCGTGCGCAGCACGAGTCTTGGCACAGCAAAACACTTCCTTTGGCATGCCCTTTGCAGCCTCACTCCAAACGGGGCTCTCCGCTTCATCCATCCCCTGACTCCATACTAGCACCAACGGGCTGCTAAAGCGTTTCGCAGAAAACACCAAGGAACCTGTTTCTCACTCCAAGCACAAAGCGTGCGCAGCACGAGTCTTGGCACAGCAAAACACTTCCTTTGGCATGCCCTTTGCAGCCTCACTCCAAACGGGGCTCTCCGCTTCATCCATCCCCTGACTCCATACTAGCACCTACGGGCTGCTAAAGCGTTTCGCAGAAAACACCAAGGAACCTGTTTCTCACTCCAAGCACAAAGCGTGCGCAGCACGAGTCTTGGCACAGCAAAACACTTCCTTTGGCATGCCCTTTGCAGCCTCACTCCAAACGGGGCTCTCCGCTTCATCCATCCCCTGACTCCATACTAGCACCAACGGGCTGCTAAAGCGTTTCGCAGAAAACACCAACGAACCTGTTTCTCACTCCAAGCACAAAGCGTGCGCAGCACGAGTCTTGGCACAGCAAAACACTTCCTTTGGCATGCCCTTTGCAGCCTCACTCCAAACGGGGCTCTCCGCTTCATCCATCCCCTGACTCCATACTAGCACCAACGGGCTGCTAAAGCGTTTCGCAGAAAACACCAAGGAACCTGTTTCTCACTCCAAGCACAAAGCGTGCGCAGCACGAGTCTTGGCACAGCAAAACACTTCCTTTGGCATGCCCTTTGCAGCCTCACTCCAAACGGGGCTCTCCGCTTCATCCATCCCCTGACTCCATACTAGCACCAACGGCCTGCTAAAGCGTTTCGCAGAAAACACCAAGGAACCTGTTTCTCACTCCAAGCACAAAGCGTGCGCAGCACGAGTCTTGGCACAGCAAAACACTTCCTTTGGCATGCCCTTTGCAGCCTCACTCCAAACGGGGCTCTCCGCTTCATCCATCCCCTGACTCCATACTAGCACCAACGGGCTGCTAAAGCGTTTCGCAGAAAACACCAAGGAACCTGTTTCTCACTCCAAGCACAAAGCGTGCGCAGCACGAGTCTTGGCACAGCAATACACTTCCTTTGGCATGCCCTTTGCAGCCTCACTCCAAACGGGGCTCTCCGCTTCATCCATCCCCTGACTCCATACTAGCACCAACGGCTGCTAAAGCGTTTCGCAGAAAACACCAAGGAACCTGTTTCTCACTCCAAGCACAAAGCGTGCGCAGCACGAGTCTTGGCACAGCAAAACACTTCTCTTCGCATGCCCATTGCAACCTCACTCCAAACAGGGCTCTCCACTTCATCCATCCCCTGACTCCATACTAGCACCAACGGGCTGCTAAAGCGTTTCGCAGAAAACACCAAGGAACCTGTTTCTCACTCCAAGCACAAAGCGTGCGCAGCACGAGTCTTGGCACAGCAAAACACTTCCTTTGGCATGCCCTTTGCAGCCTCACTCCAAACGGGGCTCTCCGCTTCATCCATCCCCTGACTCCATACTAGCACCGACGGCCTGCTAAAGCGTTTCGCAGAAAACACCAAGGAACCTGTTTCTCACTCCAACCACAAAGCGTGCGCAGCACGAGTCTTGGCACAGCAGAACACTTCCTTTGGCATGCCCTTTGCAGCCTCACTCCAAACGGGGCTCTCCGCTTCATCCATCCCCTGACTCCATACTAGCACCAACGGGCTGCTAAAGCGTTTCGCAGAAAACACCAAGGAACCTGTTTCTCACTCCAAGCACAAAGCGTGCGCAGCACGAGTCTTGGCACAGCAAAACACTTCCTTTGGCATGCCCTTTGCAGCCTCACTCCAAACGGGGCTCTCCGCTTCATCCATCCCCTGACTCCATACTAGCACCAACGGGCTGCTAAAGCGTTTCGCAGAAAACACCAAGGAACCTGTTTCTCACTCCAACCACAAAGCGTGCGCAGCACGAGTTTTGGCACAGCAAAACACTTCCTTTGGCATGCCCTTTGCAGCCTCACTCCAAACGGGGCTCTCCGCTTCATCCATCCCCTGACTCCATACTAGCACCGACGGCCTGCTAAAGCGTTTCGCAGAAAACACCAAGGAACCTGTTTCTCACTCCAAGCACAAAGCGTGCGCAGCACGAGTCTTGGCACAGCAGAACACTTCCTTTGGCATGCCCTTTGCAGCCTCACTCCAAACGGGGCTCTCCGCTTCATCCATCCCCTGACTCCATACTAGCACCAACGGCCTGCTAAAGCGTTTCGCAGAAAACACCAAGGAACCTGTTTCTCACTCCAAGCACAAAGCGTGCGCAGCACGAGTCTTGGCACAGCAAAACACTTCCTTTGGCATGCCCTTTGCAGCCTCACTCCAAACAGGGCTCTCCGCTTCATCCATCCCCTGACTCCATACTAGCACCAACGGGCTGCTAAAGCGTTTCGCAGAAAACACCAAGGAACCTGTTTCTCACTCCAAGCACAAAGCGTGCGCAGCACGAGTCTTGGCACAGCAAAACACTTCTCTTGGCATGCCCATTTCAACCTCACTCCAAACGGGGCTCTCCACTTCATCCATCCCCTGACTCCATACTAGCACCAACGGGCTGCTAAAGCGTTTCGCAGAAAACACCAAGGAACCTGTTTCTCGCTCCAAGCACAAAGCGTGCGCAGCACGAGTCTTGGCACAGCAAAACACTTCCTTTGGCATGCCCTTTGCAGCCTCACTCCAAACGGGGCTCTCCGCTTCATCCATCCCCTGACTCCATACTAGCACCGACGGGCTGCTAAAGCGTTTCGCAGAAAACACCAAGGAACAACCTGTTTTTCACTCCAACCACAAAACGTGCGCAGCACGAGTCTTGGCACAGCAAAACACTTCCTTTGGCATGCCCATTGCAACCTCACTCCAAACGGGGCTCTCCGCTTCATCCATCCCCTGACTCCATACTAGCACCAACGGGCTGCTAAAGCGTTTCGCAGAAAACACCAAGGAACCTGTTTCTCACTCCAACCACAAAGCGTGCGCAGCACGAGTCTTGGCACAGCAAAACACTTCCTTTGGCATGCCCTTTGCAGCCTCACTCCAAACGGGGCTCTCCGCTTCATCCATCCCTGACTCCATACTAGCACCAACGGGCTGCTAAAGCGTTTCGCAGAAAACACCAAGGAACCTGTTTCTCACTCCAAGCACAAAGCGTGCGCAGCACGAGTCTTGGCACAGCAAAACACTTCCTTTGCATGCCCTTTGCAGCCTCACTCCAAACGGGGCTCTCCGCTTCATCCATCCCTGACTCCATACTAGCACCAACGGGCTGCTAAAGCGTTTCGCAGAAAACACCAAGGAACCTGTTTCTCACTCCAAGCACAAAGCGTGCGCAGCACGAGTCTTGGCACAGCAAAACACTTCCTTTGGCATGCCCTTTGCAGCCTCACTCCAAACGGGGCTCTCCGCTTCATCCATCCCCTGACTCCATACTAGCACCAACGGCCTGCTAAAGCGTTTCGCAGAAAACACCAAGGAACCTGTTTCTCACTCCAAGCACAAAGCGTGCGCAGCACGAGTCTTGGCACAGCAAAACACTTCCTTTGGCATGCCCTTTGCAGCCTCACTCCAAACGGGGCTCTCCGCTTCATCCATCCCCTGACTCCATACTAGCACCAACGGGCTGCTAAAGCGTTTCGCAGAAAACACCAAGGAACCTGTTTCTCACTCCAACCACAAAGCGTGCGCAGCACGAGTCTTGGCACAGCAAAACACTTCCTTTGGCATGCCCTTTGCAGCCTCACTCCAAACGGGGCTCTCCGCTTCATCCATCCCCTGACTCCATACTAGCACCAACGGGCTGCTAAAGCGTTTCGCAGAAAACACCAAGGAACCTGTTTCTCACTCCAAGTACAAAGCGTGCGCAGCACGAGTCTTGGCACAGCAAAACACTTCCTTTGGCATGCCCTTTGCAGCCTCACTCCAAACGGGGCTCTCCGCTTCATCCATCCCCTGACTCCATACTAGCACCAACGGGCTGCTAAAGCGTTTCGCAGAAAACACCAAGGAACCTGTTTCTCACTCCAAGCACAAAGCGTGCGCAGCACGAGTCTTGGCACAGCAAAACACTTCCTTTGGCATGCCCTTTGCAGCCTCACTCCAAACGGGGCTCTCCGCTTCATCCATCCCCTGACTCCATACTAGCACCAACGGCCTGCTAAAGCGTTTCGCAGAAAACACCAAGGAACCTGTTTCTCACTCCAAGCACAAAGCGTGCGCAGCACGAGTCTTGGCACAGCAAAACACTTCCTTTGGCATGCCCTTTGCAGCCTCACTCCAAACGGGGCTCTCCGCTTCATCCATCCCCTGACTCCATACTAGCACCAACGGGCTGCTAAAGCGTTTTGCAGAAAACACCAAGGAACCTGTTTCTCACTCCAAGCACAAAGCGTGCGCAGCACGAGTCTTGGCACAGCAAAACACTTCCTTTGGCATGCCCTTTGCAGCCTCACTCCAAACGGGGCTCTCCGCTTCATCCATCCCCTGACTCCATACTAGCACCAACGGGCTGCTAAAGCGTTTCGCAGAAAACACCAAGGAACCTGTTTCTCACTCCAAGCACAAAGCGTGCGCAGCACGAGTCTTGGCACAGCAAAACACTTCTCTTGGCATGCCCATTGCAACCTCACTCCAAACGGGGCTCTCCGCTTCATCCATCCCCTGACTCCATACTAGCACCAACGGGCTGCTAAAGCGTTTCGCAGAAAACACCAAGGAACCTGTTTCTCACTCCAAGCACAAAGCGTGCGCAGCACGAGTCTTGGCACAGCAGAACACTTCCTTTGGCATGCCCTTTGCAGCCTCACTCCAAACGGGGCTCTCCGCTTCATCCATCCCCTGACTCCATACTAGCACCGACGGGCTGCTAAAGCGTTTCGCAGAAAACACCAAGGAACCTGTTTCTCACTCCAAGCACAAAGCGTGCGCAGCACGAGTCTTGGCACAGCAGAACACTTCCTTTGGCATGCCCTTTGCAGCCTCACTCCAAACGGGGCTCTCCGCTTCATCCATCCCCTGACTCCATACTAGCACCAACGGGCTGCTAAAGCGTTTCGCAGAAAACACCAACAAACCTGTTTCTCACTCCAAGCACAAAGCGTGCGCAGCACGAGTCTTGGCACAGCAAAACACTTCCTTTGGCATGCCCTTTGCAGCCTCACTCCAAACGGGGCTCTCCGCTTCATCCATCCCCTGACTCCATACTAGCACCAACGGGCTGCTAAAGCGTTTCGCAGAAAACACCAAGGAACCTGTTTCTCACTCCAAGCACAAAGCGTGCGCAGCACGAGTCTTGGCACAGCAAAACACTTCCTTTGGCATGCCCTTTGCAGCCTCACTCCAAACGGGGCTCTCCGCTTCATCCATCCCCTGACTCCATACTAGCACCAACGGGCTGCTAAAGCGTTTCGCAGAAAACACCAAGGAACCTGTTTCTCACTCCAAGCACAAAGCGTGCGCAGCACGAGTCTTGGCACAGCAAAACACTTCCTTTGGCATGCCCTTTGCAGCCTCACTCCAAACGGGGCTCTCCGCTTCATCCATCCCCTGACTCCATACTAGCACCAACGGGCTGCTAAAGCGTTTCGCAGAAAACACCAACGAACCTGTTTCTCACTCCAAGCACAAAGCGTGCGCAGCACGAGTCTTGGCACAGCAAAACACTTCCTTTGGCATGCCCTTTGCAGCCTCACTCCAAACGGGGCTCTCCGCTTCATCCATCCCCTGACTCCATACTAGCACCAACGGGCTGCTAAAGCGTTTCGCAGAAAACACCAAGGAACCTGTTTCTCACTCCAAGCACAAAGCGTGCGCAGCACGAGTCTTGGCACAGCAAAACACTTCCTTTGGCATGCCCTTTGCAGCCTCACTCCAAACGGGGCTCTCCGCTTCATCCATCCCCTGACTCCATACTAGCACCAACGGCCTGCTAAAGCGTTTCGCAGAAAACACCAAGGAACCTGTTTCTCACTCCAAGCACAAAGCGTGCGCAGCACGAGTCTTGGCACAGCAAAACACTTCCTTTGGCATGCCCTTTGCAGCCTCACTCCAAACGGGGCTCTCCGCTTCATCCATCCCCTGACTCCATACTAGCACCAACGGGCTGCTAAAGCGTTTCGCAGAAAACACCAAGGAACCTGTTTCTCACTCCAAGCACAAAGCGTGCGCAGCACGAGTCTTGGCACAGCAAAACACTTCTCTTCGCATGCCCATTGCAACCTCACTCCAAACGGGGCTCTCCACTTCATCCATCCCCTGACTCCATACTAGCACCAACGGGCTGCTAAAGCGTTTCGCAGAAAACACCAAGGAACCTGTTTCTCACTCCAAGCACAAAGCGTGCGCAGCACGAGTCTTGGCACAGCAAAACACTTCCTTTGGCATGCCCTTTGCAGCCTCACTCCAAACGGGGCTCTCCGCTTCATCCATCCCCTGACTCCATACTAGCACCGACGGCCTGCTAAAGCGTTTCGCAGAAAACACCAAGGAACCTGTTTCTCACTCCAAGCACAAAGCGTGCGCAGCACGAGTCTTGGCACAGCAGAACACTTCCTTTGGCATGCCCTTTGCAGCCTCACTCCAAACGGGGCTCTCCGCTTCATCCATCCCCTGACTCCATACTAGCACCGACGGGCTGCTAAAGCGTTTCGCAGAAAACACCAAGGAACCTGTTTCTCACTCCAAGCACAAAGCGTGCGCAGCACGAGTCTTGGCACAGCAGAACACTTCCTTTGGCATGCCCTTTGCAGCCTCACTCCAAACGGGGCTCTCCGCTTCATCCATCCCCTGACTCCATACTAGCACCAACGGGCTGCTAAAGCGTTTCGCAGAAAACACCAAGGAACCTGTTTCTCACTCCAAGCACAAAGCGTGCGCAGCACGAGTTTTGGCACAGCAAAACACTTCCTTTGGCATGCCCTTTGCAGCCTCACTCCAAACGGGGCTCTCCGCTTCATCCATCCCCTGACTCCATACTAGCACCAACGGGCTGCTAAAGCGTTTCGCAGAAAACACCAAGGAACCTGTTTCTCACTCCAAGCACAAAGCGTGCGCAGCACGAGTTTTGGCACAGCAGAACACTTCCTTTGGCATGCCCTTTGCAGCCTCACTCCAAACGGGGCTCTCCGCTTCATCCATCCCCTGACTCCATACTAGCACCAACGGGCTGCTAAAGCGTTTCGCAGAAAACACCAAGGAACCTGTTTCTCACTCCAAGCACAAAGCGTGCGCAGCACGAGTCTTGGCACAGCAGAACACTTCCTTTGGCATGCCCTTTGCAGCCTCACTCCAAACAGGGCTCTCCGCTTCATCCATCCCCTGACTCCATACTAGCACCAACGGGCTGCTAAAGCGTTTCGCAGAAAACACCAAGGAACCTGTTTCTCACTCCAAGCACAAAGCGTGCGCAGCACGAGTCTTGGCACAGAAAAACACTTCCTTTGGCATGCCCTTTGCAGCCTCACTCCAAACGGGGCTCTCCGCTTCATCCATCCCCTGACTCCATACTAGCACCAACGGGCTGCTAAAGCGTTTCGCAGAAAACACCAAGGAACCTGTTTCTCACTCCAAGCACAAAGCGTGCGCAGCACGAGTCTTGGCACAGCAAAACACTTCTCTTGGCATGCCCATTGCAACCTCACTCCAAACGGGGCTCTCCGCTTCATCCATCCCCTGACTCCATACTAGCACCGACGGGCTGCTAAAGCGTTTCGCAGAAAACACCAAGGAACCTGTTTCTCACTCCAAGCACAAAGCGTGCGCAGCACGAGTCTTGGCACAGCAGAACACTTCCTTTGGCATGCCCTTTGCAGCCTCACTCCAAACGGGGCTCTCCGCTTCATCCATCCCCTGACTCCATACTAGCACCAACGGGCTGCTAAAGCGTTTCGCAGAAAACACCAACAAACCTGTTTCTCACTCCAAGCACAAAGCGTGCGCAGCACGAGTCTTGGCACAGCAGAACACTTCCTTTGGCATGCCCTTTGCAGCCTCACTCCAAACGGGGCTCTCCGCTTCATCCATCCCCTGACTCCATACTAGCACCAACGGGCTGCTAAAGCGTTTCGCAGAAAACACCAACAAACCTGTTTCTCACTCCAAGCACAAAGCGTGCGCAGCACGAGTCTTGGCACAGCAAAACACTTCCTTTGGCATGCCCTTTGCAGCCTCACTCCAAACGGGGCTCTCCGCTTCATCCATCCCCTGACTCCATACTAGCACCAATGGGCTGCTAAAGCGTTTCGCAGAAAACACCAAGGAACCTGTTTCTCACTCCAAGCACAAAGCGTGCGCAGCACGAGTCTTGGCACAGCAAAACACTTCCTTTGGCATGCCCTTTGCAGCCTCACTCCAAACGGGGCTCTCCGCTTCATCCATCCCCTGACTCCATACTAGCACCAACGGGCTGCTAAAGCGTTTCGCAGAAAACACCAACGAACCTGTTTCTCACTCCAAGCACAAAGCGTGCGCAGCACGAGTCTTGGCACAGCAAAACACTTCCTTTGGCATGCCCTTTGCAGCCTCACTCCAAACGGGGCTCTCCGCTTCATCCATCCCCTGACTCCATACTAGCACCAACGGGCTGCTAAAGCGTTTCGCAGAAAACACCAACGAACCTGTTTCTCACTCCAAGCACAAAGCGTGCGCAGCACGAGTCTTGGCACAGCAAAACACTTCCTTTGGCATGCCCTTTGCAGCCTCACTCCAAACGGGGCTCTCCGCTTCATCCATCCCCTGACTCCATACTAGCACCAACGGGCTGCTAAAGCGTTTCGCAGAAAACACCAAGGAACCTGTTTCTCACTCCAAGCACAAAGCGTGCGCAGCACGAGTCTTGGCACAGCAAAACACTTCCTTTGGCATGCCCTTTGCAGCCTCACTCCAAACGGGGCTCTCCGCTTCATCCATCCCCTGACTCCATACTAGCACCAACGGCCTGCTAAAGCGTTTCGCAGAAAACACCAAGGAACCTGTTTCTCACTCCAAGCACAAAGCGTGCGCAGCACGAGTCTTGGCACAGCAAAACACTTCCTTTGGCATGCCCTTTGCAGCCTCACTCCAAACGGGGCTCTCCGCTTCATCCATCCCCTGACTCCATACTAGCACCAACGGGCTGCTAAAGCGTTTCGCAGAAAACACCAAGGAACCTGTTTCTCACTCCAAGCACAAAGCGTGCGCAGCACGAGTCTTGGCACAGCAAAACACTTCTCTTCGCATGCCCATTGCAACCTCACTCCAAACGGGGCTCTCCACTTCATCCATCCCCTGACTCCATACTAGCACCAACGGGCTGCTAAAGCGTTTCGCAGAAAACACCAAGGAACCTGTTTCTCACTCCAAGCACAAAGCGTGCGCAGCACGAGTCTTGGCACAGCAAAACACTTCCTTTGGCATGCCCTTTGCAGCCTCACTCCAAACGGGGCTCTCCGCTTCATCCATCCCCTGACTCCATACTAGCACCGACGGCCTGCTAAAGCGTTTCGCAGAAAACACCAAGGAACCTGTTTCTCACTCCAAGCACAAAGCGTGCGCAGCACGAGTCTTGGCACAGCAGAACACTTCCTTTGGCATGCCCTTTGCAGCCTCACTCCAAACGGGGCTCTCCGCTTCATCCATCCCCTGACTCCATACTAGCACCGACGGGCTGCTAAAGCGTTTCGCAGAAAACACCAAGGAACCTGTTTCTCACTCCAAGCACAAAGCGTGCGCAGCACGAGTCTTGGCACAGCAGAACACTTCCTTTGGCATGCCCTTTGCAGCCTCACTCCAAACGGGGCTCTCCGCTTCATCCATCCCCTGACTCCATACTAGCACCAACGGGCTGCTAAAGCGTTTCGCAGAAAACACCAAGGAACCTGTTTCTCACTCCAAGCACAAAGCGTGCGCAGCACGAGTCTTGGCACAGCAAAACACTTCCTTTGGCATGCCCTTTGCAGCCTCACTCCAAACGGGGCTCTCCGCTTCATCCATCCCCTGACTCCATACTAGCACCAACGGGCTGCTAAAGCGTTTCGCAGAAAACACCAAGGAACCTGTTTCTCACTCCAAGCACAAAGCGTGCGCAGCACGAGTTTTGGCACAGCAGAACACTTCCTTTGGCATGCCCTTTGCAGCCTCACTCCAAACGGGGCTCTCCGCTTCATCCATCCCCTGACTCCATACTAGCACCAACGGGCTGCTAAAGCGTTTCGCAGAAAACACCAAGGAACCTGTTTCTCACTCCAAGCACAAAGCGTGCGCAGCACGAGTCTTGGCACAGCAGAACACTTCCTTTGGCATGCCCTTTGCAGCCTCACTCCAAACAGGGCTCTCCGCTTCATCCATCCCCTGACTCCATACTAGCACCAACGGGCTGCTAAAGCGTTTCGCAGAAAACACCAAGGAACCTGTTTCTCACTCCAAGCACAAAGCGTGCGCAGCACGAGTCTTGGCACAGAAAAACACTTCCTTTGGCATGCCCTTTGCAGCCTCACTCCAAACAGGGCTCTCCGCTTCATCCATCCCCTGACTCCATACTAGCACCAACGGGCTGCTAAAGCGTTTCGCAGAAAACACCAAGGAACCTGTTTCTCACTCCAAGCACAAAGCGTGCGCAGCACGAGTCTTGGCACAGCAAAACACTTCTCTTGGCATGCCCATTTCAACCTCACTCCAAACGGGGCTCTCCACTTCATCCATCCCCTGACTCCATACTAGCACCAACGGGCTGCTAAAGCGTTTCGCAGAAAACACCAAGGAACCTGTTTCTCGCTCCAAGCACAAAGCGTGCGCAGCACGAGTCTTGGCACAGCAAAACACTTCCTTTGGCATGCCCTTTGCAGCCTCACTCCAAACGGGGCTCTCCGCTTCATCCATCCCCTGACTCCATACTAGCACCAACGGGCTGCTAAAGCGTTTCGCAGAAAACACCAAGGAACCTGTTTTTCACTCCAACCACAAAACGTGCGCAGCACGAGTCTTGGCACAGCAAAACACTTCCTTTGGCATGCCCATTGCAACCTCACTCCAAACGGGGCTCTCCGCTTCATCCATCCCCTGACTCCATACTAGCACCAACGGGCTGCTAAAGCGTTTCGCAGAAAACACCAAGGAACCTGTTTCTCACTCCAACCACAAAGCGTGCGCAGCACGAGTCTTGGCACAGCAAAACACTTCCTTTGGCATGCCCTTTGCAGCCTCACTCCAAACGGGGCTCTCCGCTTCATCCATCCCCTGACTCCATACTAGCACCAACGGGCTGCTAAAGCGTTTCGCAGAAAACACCAAGGAACCTGTTTCTCACTCCAAGCACAAAGCGTGCGCAGCACGAGTCTTGGCACAGCAAAACACTTCCTTTGGCATGCCCTTTGCAGCCTCACTCCAAACGGGGCTCTCCGCTTCATCCATCCCCTGACTCCATACTAGCACCAACGGGCTGCTAAAGCGTTTCGCAGAAAACACCAAGGAACCTGTTTCTCACTCCAAGCACAAAGCGTGCGCAGCACGAGTCTTGGCACAGCAAAACACTTCCTTTGGCATGCCCTTTGCAGCCTCACTCCAAACGGGGCTCTCCGCTTCATCCATCCCCTGACTCCATACTAGCACCAACGGGCTGCTAAAGCGTTTCGCAGAAAACACCCAGGAACCTGTTTCTCACTCCAAGCACAAAGCGTGCGCAGCACGAGTCTTGGCACAGCAAAACACTTCCTTTGGCATGCCCTTTGCAGCCTCACTCCAAACGGGGCTCTCCGCTTCATCCATCCCCTGACTCCATACTAGCACCAACGGCCTGCTAAAGCGTTTCGCAGAAAACACCAAGGAACCTGTTTCTCACTCCAAGCACAAAGCGTGCGCAGCACGAGTCTTGGCACAGCAAAACACTTCCTTTGGCATGCCCTTTGCAGCCTCACTCCAAACGGGGCTCTCCGCTTCATCCATCCCCTGACTCCATACTAGCACCAACGGGCTGCTAAAGCGTTTCGCAGAAAACACCAAGGAACCTGTTTCTCACTCCAAGCACAAAGCGTGCGCAGCACGAGTCTTGGCACAGCAGAACACTTCCTTTGGCATGCCCTTTGCAGCCTCACTCCAAACGGGGCTCTCCGCTTCATCCATCCCCTGACTCCATACTAGCACCAACGGGCTGCTAAAGCGTTTCGCAGAAAACACCAAGGAACCTGTTTCTCACTCCAAGCACAAAGCGTGCGCAGCACGAGTCTTGGCACAGCAAAACACTTCCTTTGGCATGCACTTTGCAGCCTCACTCCAAACGGGGCTCTCCGCTTCATCCATCCCCTGACTCCATACTAGCACCAACGGGCTGCTAAAGCGTTTCGCAGAAAACACCAAGGAACCTGTTTCTCACTCCAAGCACAAAGCGTGCGCAGCACGAGTCTTGGCACAGCAAAACACTTCCTTTGGCATGCCCTTTGCAGCCTCACTCCAAACGGGGCTCTCCGCTTCATCCATCCCCTGACTCCATACTAGCACCAACGGGCTGCTAAAGCGTTTCGCAGAAAACACCAAGGAACCTGTTTCTCACTCCAAGCACAAAGCGTGCGCAGCACGAGTCTTGGCACAGCAAAACACTTCCTTTGGCATGCCCTTTGCAGCCTCACTCCAAACGGGGCTCTCCGCTTCATCCATCCCCTGACTCCATACTAGCACCAACGGGCTGCTAAAGCGTTTCGCAGAAAACACCAAGGAACCTGTTTCTCACTCCAAGCACAAAGCGTGCGCAGCACGAGTCTTGGCACAGCAAAACACTTCCTTTGGCATGCCCTTTGCAGCCTCACTCCAAACGGGGCTCTCCGCTTCATCCATCCCCTGACTCCATACTAGCACCAACGGGCTGCTAAAGCGTTTCGCAGAAAACACCAAGGAACCTGTTTCTCACTCCAAGCACAAAGCGTGCGCAGCACGAGTCTTGGCACAGCAAAACACTTCCTTTGGCATGCCCTTTGCAGCCTCACTCCAAACGGGGCTCTCCGCTTCATCCATCCCCTGACTCCATACTAGCACCAACGGGCTGCTAAAGCGTTTCGCAGAAAACACCAAGGAACCTGTTTCTCACTCCAACCACAAAGCGTGCGCAGCACGAGTCTTGGCACAGCAAAACACTTCCTTTGGCATGCCCATTGCAACCTCACTCCAAACGGGGCTCTCCGCTTCATCCATCCCCTGACTCCATACTAGCACCAACGGGCTGCTAAAGCGTTTCGCAGAAAACACCAAGGAACCTGTTTCTCACTCCAGCCACAAAGCGTGCGCAGCACGAGTCTTGGCACAGCAAAACACTTCTCTTGGCATGCCCATTGCAACCTCACTCCAAACGGGGCTCTCCGCTTCATCCATCCCCTGACTCCATACTAGCACCAATGGGCTGCTAAAGCGTTTCGCAGAAAACACCAAGGAACCTGTTTCTCACTCCAACCACAAAGCGTGCGCAGCACGAGTCTTGGCACAGCAGAACACTTCCTTTGGCATGCCCATTGCAACCTCACTCCAAACGGGGCTCTCCGCTTCATCCATCCCCTGACTCCATACTAGCACCAACGGCCTGCTAAAGCGTTTCGCAGAAAACACCAAGGAACCTGTTTCTCACTCCAACCACAAAGCGTGCGCAGCACGAGTCTTGGCACAGCAAAACACTTCCTTTGGCATGCCCTTTGCAGCCTCACTCCAAACAGGGCTCTCCGCTTCATCCATCCCCTGACTCCATACTAGCACCAACGGGCTGCTAAAGCGTTTCGCAGAAAACACCAAGGAACCTGTTTCTCACTCCAAGCACAAAGCGTGCGCAGCACGAGTCTTGGCACAGCAGAACACTTCCTTTGGCATGCCCTTTGCAGCCTCACTCCAAACGGGGCTCTCCGCTTCATCCATCCGCTGACTCCATACTAGCACCGACGGCCTGCTAAAGCGTTTCGCAGAAAACACCAAGGAACCTGTTTCTCACTCCAACCACAAAGCGTGCGCAGCACGAGTCTTGGCACAGCAGAACACTTCCTTTGGCATGCCCTTTGCAGCCTCACTCCAAACGGGGCTCTCCGCTTCATCCATCCCCTGACTCCATACTAGCACCAACGGGCTGCTAAAGCGTTTCGCAGAAAACACCAAGGAACCTGTTTCTCACTCCAAGCACAAAGCGTGCGCAGCACGAGTCTTGGCACAGCAAAACACTTCCTTTGGCATGCCCTTTGCAGCCTCACTCCAAACGGGGCTCTCCGCTTCATCCATCCCCTGACTCCATACTAGCACCAACGGGCTGCTAAAGCGTTTCGCAGAAAACACCAACGAACCTGTTTCTCACTCCAAGCACAAAGCGTGCGTAGCACGAGTCTTGGCACAGCAAAACACTTCCTTTGGCATGCCCTTTGCAGCCTCACTCCAAACGGGGCTCTCCGCTTCATCCATCCCCTGACTCCATACTAGCACCAACGGGCTGCTAAAGTGTTTCGCAGAAAACACCAAGGAACTTGTTTCTCACTCCAACCACAAAGCGTGCGCAGCACGAGTCTTGGCACAGCAAAACACTTCCTTTGGCATGCCCTTTGCAGCCTCACTCCAAACAGGGCTCTCCGCTTCATCCATCCCCTGACTCCATACTAGCACCAACGGGTTGCTAAAGCGTTTCGCAGAAAACACCAAGGAACCTGTTTCTCACTCCAACCACAAAGCGTGCGCAGCACGAGTCTTGGCACAGCAAAACACTTCTCTTGGCATGCCCATTGCAACCTCACTCCAAACGGGGCTCTCCGCTTCATCCATCCCCTGACTCCATACTAGCACCAACGGCCTGCTAAAGCGTTTCGCAGAAAACACCAAGGAACCTGTTTCTCACTCCAAGCACAAAGCGTGCGCAGCACGAGTCTTGGCACAGCAAAACACTTCCTTTGGCATGCCCTTTGCAGCCTCACTCCAAACGGGGCTCTCCGCTTCATCCATCCCCTGACTCCATACTAGCACCAACGGGCTGCTAAAGCGTTTCGCAGAAAACACCAAGGAACCTGTTTTTCACTCCAACCACAAAACGTGCGCAGCACGAGTCTTGGCACAGCAAAACACTTCCTTTGGCATGCCCATTGCGACCTCACTCCAAACGGGGCTCTCCACTTCATCCATCCCCTGACTCCATACTAGCACCAACGGGCTGCTAAAGCGTTTCGCAGAAAACACCAACGAACCTGTTTCTCACTCCAAGCACAAAGCGTGCGCAGCACGAGTCTTGGCACAGCAAAACACTTCCTTTGGCATGCCCTTTGCAGCCTCACTCCAAACGGGGCTCTCCGCTTCATCCATCCCCTGACTCCATACTAGCACCAACGGGCTGCTAAAGCGTTTCGCAGAAAACACCAAGGAACCTGTTTCTCACTCCAAGCACAAAGCGTGCGCAGCACGAGTCTTGGCACAGCAAAACACTTCCTTTGGCATGCCCTTTGCAGCCTCACTCCAAACGGGGCTCTCCGCTTCATCCATCCCCTGACTCCATACTAGCACCAACGGGCTGCTAAAGCGTTTCGCAGAAAACACCAAGGAACCTGTTTTTCACTCCAAGCACAAAGCGTGCGCAGCACGAGTCTTGGCACAGCAAAACACTTCCTTTGGCATGCCCTTTGCAGCCTCACTCCAAACGGGGCTCTCCGCTTCATCCATCCCCTGACTCCATACTAGCACCAACGGGCTGCTAAAGCGTTTCGCAGAAAACACCAAGGAACCTGTTTCTCACTCCAACCACAAAGCGTGCGCAGCACGAGTCTTGGCACAGCAAAACACTTCCTTTGGCATGCCCTTTGCAGCCTCACTCCAAACGGGGCTCTCCGCTTCATCCATCCCCTGACTCCATACTAGCACCAACGGCCTGCTAAAGCGTTTCGCAGAAAACACCAAGGAACCTGTTTCTCACTCCAACCACAAAACGTGCGCAGCACGAGTCTTGGCACAGCAAAACACTTCCTTTGGCATGCCCTTTGCAGCCTCACTCCAAACGGGGCTCTCCGCTTCATCCATCCCCTGACTCCATACTAGCACCAACGGGCTGCTAAAGCGTTTCGCAGAAAACACCAAGGAACCTGTTTCTCACTCCAACCACAAAGCGTGTGCAGCACGAGTCTTGGCACAGCAAAACACTTCCTTTGGCATGCCCTTTGCAGCCTCACTCCAAACAGGGCTCTCCGCTTCATCCATCCCCTGACTCCATACTAGCACCAACGGGCTGCTAAAGCGTTTCGCAGAAAACACCAAGGAACCTGTTTCTCACTCCAAGCACAAAGCGTGCGCAGCACGAGTCTTGGCACAGCAAAACACTTCTCTTCGCATGCCCATTTCAACCTCACTCCAAACGGGGCTCTCCACTTCATCCATCCCCTGACTCCATACTAGCACCAACGGGCTGCTAAAGCGTTTCGCAGAAAACACCAAGGAACCTGTTTCTCACTCCAAGCACAAAGCGTGCGCAGCACGAGTCTTGGCACAGCAAAACACTTCTCTTGGCATGCCCATTTCAACCTCACTCCAAACGGGGCTCTCCACTTCATCCATCCCCTGACTCCATACTAGCACCAACGGGCTGCTAAAGCGTTTCGCAGAAAACACCAAGGAACCTGTTTCTCACTCCAAGCACAAAGCGTGCGCAGCACGAGTCTTGGCACAGCAAAACACTTCCTTTGGCATGCCCTTTGCAGCCTCACTCCAAACGGGGCTCTCCGCTTCATCCATCCCCTGACTCCATACTAGCACCAACGGGCTGCTAAAGCGTTTCGCAGAAAACACCAAGGAACCTGTTTTTCACTCCAACCACAAAACGTGCGCAGCACGAGTCTTGGCACAGCAAAACACTTCCTTTGGCATGCCCATTGCAACCTCACTCCAAACGGGGCTCTCCGCTTCATCCATCCCCTGACTCCATACTAGCACCAACGGGCTGCTAAAGCGTTTCGCAGAAAACACCAAGGAACCTGTTTCTCACTCCAAGCACAAAGCGTGCGCAGCACGAGTCTTGGCACAGCAAAACACTTCCTTTGGCATGCCCTTTGCAGCCTCACTCCAAACGGGGCTCTCCGCTTCATCCATCCCCTGACTCCATACTAGCACCAACGGCCTGCTAAAGCGTTTCGCAGAAAACACCAAGGAACCTGTTTTTCACTCCAACCACAAAACGTGCGCAGCACGAGTCTTGGCACAGCAAAACACTTCCTTTGGCATGCCCATTGCAACCTCACTCCAAACGGGGCTCTCCACTTCATCCATCCCCTGACTCCATACTAGCACCAACGGGCTGCTAAAGCGTTTCGCAGAAAACACCAAGGAACCTGTTTCTCACTCCAAGCACAAAGCGTGCGCAGCACGAGTCTTGGCACAGCAAAACACTTCCTTTGGCATGCCCTTTGCAGCCTCACTCCAAACGGGGCTCTCCGCTTCATCCATCCCCTGACTCCATACTAGCACCAACGGGCTGCTAAAGCGTTTCGCAGAAAACACCAAGGAACCTGTTTCTCACTCCAAGCACAAAGCGTGCGCAGCACGAGTCTTGGCACAGCAAAACACTTCCTTTGGCATGCCCTTTGCAGCCTCACTCCAAACGGGGCTCTCCGCTTCATCCATCCCCTGACTCCATACTAGCACCAACGGGCTGCTAAAGCGTTTCGCAGAAAACACCCAGGAACCTGTTTCTCACTCCAAGCACAAAGCGTGCGCAGCACGAGTCTTGGCACAGCAAAACACTTCCTTTGGCATGCCCTTTGCAGCCTCACTCCAAACGGGGCTCTCCGCTTCATCCATCCCCTGACTCCATACTAGCACCAACGGGCTGCTAAAGCGTTTCGCAGAAAACACCAAGGAACCTGTTTCTCACTCCAAGCACAAAGCGTGCGCAGCACGAGTCTTGGCACAGCAAAACACTTCCTTTGGCATGCCCTTTGCAGCCTCACTCCAAACGGGGCTCTCCGCTTCATCCATCCCCTGACTCCATACTAGCACCAACGGGCTGCTAAAGCGTTTCGCAGAAAACACCAAGGAACCTGTTTTTCACTCCAACCACAAAACGTGCGCAGCACGAGTCTTGGCACAGCAAAACACTTCCTTTGGCATGCCCATTGCAACCTCACTCCAAACGGGGCTCTCCGCTTCATCCATCCCCTGACTCCATACTAGCACCAACGGGCTGCTAAAGCGTTTCGCAGAAAACACCAAGGAACCTGTTTCTCACTCCAAGCACAAAGCGTGCGCAGCACGAGTCTTGGCACAGCAAAACACTTCCTTTGGCATGCCCTTTGCAGCCTCACTCCAAACGGGGCTCTCCGCTTCATCCATCCCCTGACTCCATACTAGCACCAACGGGCTGCTAAAGCGTTTCGCAGAAAACACCCAGGAACCTGTTTCTCACTCCAAGCACAAAGCGTGCGCAGCACGAGTCTTGGCACAGCAAAACACTTCCTTTGGCATGCCCTTTGCAGCCTCACTCCAAACGGGGCTCTCCGCTTCATCCATCCCCTGACTCCATACTAGCACCAACGGGCTGCTAAAGCGTTTCGCAGAAAACACCCAGGAACCTGTTTCTCACTCCAAGCACAAAGCGTGCGCAGCACGAGTCTTGGCACAGCAAAACACTTCCTTTGGCATGCCCTTTGCAGCCTCACTCCAAACGGGGCTCTCCGCTTCATCCATCCCCTGACTCCATACTAGCACCAACGGGCTGCTAAAGCGTTTCGCAGAAAACACCAAGGAACCTGTTTTTCACTCCAACCACAAAACGTGCGCAGCACGAGTCTTGGCACAGCAAAACACTTCCTTTGGCATGCCCATTGCAACCTCACTCCAAACGGGGCTCTCCGCTTCATCCATCCCCTGACTCCATACTAGCACCAACGGGCTGCTAAAGCGTTTCGCAGAAAACACCAAGGAACCTGTTTCTCACTCCAAGCACAAAGCGTGCGCAGCACGAGTCTTGGCACAGCAAAACACTTCCTTTGGCATGCCCTTTGCAGCCTCACTCCAAACAGGGCTCTCCGCTTCATCCATCCCCTGACTCCATACTAGCACCAACGGGCTGCTAAAGCGTTTCGCAGAAAACACCAAGGAACCTGTTTCTCACTCCAAGCACAAAGCGTGCGCAGCACGAGTCTTGGCACAGCAAAACACTTCTCTTGGCATGCCCATTTCAACCTCACTCCAAACGGGGCTCTCCACTTCATCCATCCCCTGACTCCATACTAGCACCAACGGGCTGCTAAAGCGTTTCGCAGAAAACACCAAGGAACCTGTTTCTCACTCCAACCACAAAGCGTGCGCAGCACGAGTCTTGGCACAGCAAAACACTTCCTTTGGCATGCCCTTTGCAGCCTCACTCCAAACGGGGCTCTCCGCTTCATCCATCCCCTGACTCCATACTAGCACCAACGGGCTGCTAAAGCGTTTCGCAGAAAACACCAACGAACCTGTTTTTCACTCCAACCACAAAACGTGCGCAGCACGAGTCTTGGCACAGCAAAACACTTCCTTTGGCATGGCCATTGCAACCTCACTCCAAACGGGGCTCTCCGCTTCATCCATCCCCTGACTCCATACTAGCACCAACGGGCTGCTAAAGCGTTTGGCAGAAAACACCAAGGAACCTGTTTCTCACTCCAAGCACAAAGCGTGCGCAGCACGAGTCTTGGCACAGCAAAACACTTCCTTTGGCATGCCCTTTGCAGCCTCACTCCAAACGGGGCTCTCCGCTTCATCCATCCCCTGACTCCATACTAGCACCAACGGCCTGCTAAAGCGTTTCGCAGAAAACACCAAGGAACCTGTTTTTCACTCCAACCACAAAACGTGCGCAGCACGAGTCTTGGCACAGCAAAACACTTCCTTTGGCATGCCCATTGCAACCTCACTCCAAACGGGGCTCTCCACTTCATCCATCCCCTGACTCCATACTAGCACCAACGGGCTGCTAAAGCGTTTCGCAGAAAACACCAAGGAACCTGTTTCTCACTCCAAGCACAAAGCGTGCGCAGCACGAGTCTTGGCACAGCAAAACACTTCCTTTGGCATGCCCTTTGCAGCCTCACTCCAAACGGGGCTCTCCGCTTCATCCATCCCCTGACTCCATACTAGCACCAACGGGCTGCTAAAGCGTTTCGCAGAAAACACCAAGGAACCTGTTTCTCACTCCAAGCACAAAGCGTGCGCAGCACGAGTCTTGGCACAGCAAAACACTTCCTTTGGCATGCCCTTTGCAGCCTCACTCCAAACGGGGCTCTCCGCTTCATCCATCCCCTGACTCCATACTAGCACCAACGGGCTGCTAAAGCGTTTCGCAGAAAACACCCAGGAACCTGTTTCTCACTCCAACCACAAAGCGTGCGCAGCACGAGTCTTGGCACAGCAAAACACTTCCTTTGGCATGCCCTTTGCAGCCTCACTCCAAACGGGGCTCTCCGCTTCATCCATCCCCTGACTCCATACTAGCACCAACGGGCTGCTAAAGCGTTTCGCAGAAAACACCAAGAAACCTGTTTCTCACTCCAAGCACAAAGCGTGCGCAGCACGAGTCTTGGCACAGCAAAACACTTCCTTTGGCATGCCCTTTGCAGCCTCACTCCAAACGGGGCTCTCCGCTTCATCCATCCCCTGACTCCATACTAGCACCAACGGGCTGCTAAAGCGTTTCGCAGAAAACACCAAGGAACCTGTTTCTCACTCCAAGCACAAAGCGTGCGCAGCACGAGTCTTGGCACAGCAAAACACTTCCTTTGGCATGCCCTTTGCAGCCTCACTCCAAACGGGGCTCTCCGCTTCATCCATCCCCTGACTCCATACTAGCACCAACGGGCTGCTAAAGCGTTTCGCAGAAAACACCAAGGAACCTGTTTTTCACTCCAACCACAAAACGTGCGCAGCACGAGTCTTGGCACAGCAAAACACTTCCTTTGGCATGCCCATTGCAACCTCACTCCAAACGGGGCTCTCCGCTTCATCCATCCCCTGACTCCATACTAGCACCAACGGGCTGCTAAAGCGTTTCGCAGAAAACACCAAGGAACCTGTTTCTCACTCCAAGCACAAAGCGTGCGCAGCACGAGTCTTGGCACAGCAAAACACTTCCTTTGGCATGCCCTTTGCAGCCTCACTCCAAACGGGGCTCTCCGCTTCATCCATCCCCTGACTCCATACTAGCACCAACGGCCTGCTAAAGCGTTTCGCAGAAAACACCAAGGAACCTGTTTTTCACTCCAACCACAAAACGTGCGCAGCACGAGTCTTGACACAGCAAAACACTTCCTTTGGCATGCCCATTGCAACCTCACTCCAAACGGGGCTCTCCACTTCATCCATCCCCTGACTCCATACTAGCACCAACGGGCTGCTAAAGCGTTTCGCAGAAAACACCAAGGAACCTGTTTCTCACTCCAACCACAAAGCGTGCGCAGCACGAGTCTTGGCACAGCAAAACACTTCCTTTGGCATGCCCTTTGCAGCCTCACTCCAAACGGGGCTCTCCGCTTCATCCATCCCCTGACTCCATACTAGCACCAACGGGCTGCTAAAGCGTTTCGCAGAAAACACCAAGGAACCTGTTTCTCACTCCAAGCACAAAGCGTGCGCAGCACGAGTCTTGGCACAGCAAAACACTTCCTTTGGCATGCCCTTTGCAGCCTCACTCCAAACGGGGCTCTCCGCTTCATCCATCCCCTGACTCCATACTAGCACCAACGGGCTGCTAAAGCGTTTCGCAGAAAACACCCAGGAACCTGTTTCTCACTCCAAGCACAAAGCGTGCGCAGCACGAGTCTTGGCACAGCAAAACACTTCCTTTGGCATGCCCTTTGCAGCCTCACTCCAAACGGGGCTCTCCGCTTCATCCATCCCCTGACTCCATACTAGCACCAATGGGCTGCTAAAGCGTTTCGCAGAAAACACCAAGGAACCTGTTTCTCACTCCAAGCACAAAGCGTGCGCAGCACGAGTCTTGGCACAGCAAAACACTTCCTTTGGCATGCCCTTTGCAGCCTCACTCCAAACGGGGCTCTCCGCTTCATCCATCCCCTGACTCCATACTAGCACCAACGGGCTGCTAAAGCGTTTCGCAGAAAACACCAAGGAACCTGTTTTTCACTCCAACCACAAAACGTGCGCAGCACGAGTCTTGGCACAGCAAAACACTTCCTTTGGCATGCCCATTGCAACCTCACTCCAAACGGGGCTCTCCGCTTCATCCATCCCCTGACTCCATACTAGCACCAACGGGCTGCGTTTCTGCGTTTCGCAGAAAACACCAAGGAACCTGTTTCTCACTCCAAGCACAAAGCGTGCGCAGCACGAGTCTTGGCACAGCAAAACACTTCCTTTGGCATGCCCTTTGCAGCCTCACTACAAACAGGGCTCTCCGCTTCATCCATCCCCTGACTCCATACTAGCACCAACGGGCTGCTAAAGCGTTTCGCAGAAAACACCAAGGAACCTGTTTCTCACTCCAAGCACAAAGCGTGCGCAGCACGAGTCTTGGCACAGCAAAACACTTCTCTTGGCATGCCCATTTCAACCTCACTCCAAACGGGGCTCTCCACTTCATCCATCCCCTGACTCCATACTAGCACCAACGGGCTGCTAAAGCGTTTCGCAGAAAACACCAAGGAACCTGTTTCTCACTCCAAGCACAAAGCGTGCGCAGCACGAGTCTTGGCACAGCAAAACACTTCCTTTGGCATGCCCTTTGCAGCCTCACTCCAAACGGGGCTCTCCGCTTCATCCATCCCCTGACTCCATACTAGCACCAACGGGCTGCTAAAGCGTTTCGCAGAAAACACCAAGGAACCTGTTTTTCACTCCAACCACAAAACGTGCGCAGCACGAGTCTTGGCACAGCAAAACACTTCCTTTGGCATGCCCATTGCAACCTCACTCCAAACGGGGCTCTCCGCTTCATCCATCCCCTGACTCCATACTAGCACCAACGGGCTGCTAAAGCGTTTCGCAGAAAACACCAAGGAACCTGTTTCTCACTCCAACCACAAAGCGTGCGCAGCACGAGTCTTGGCACAGCAAAACACTTCCTTTGGCATGCCCTTTGCAGCCTCACTCCAAACGGGGCTCTCCGCTTCATCCATCCCCTGACTCCATACTAGCACCAACGGCCTGCTAAAGCGTTTCGCAGAAAACACCAAGGAACCTGTTTTTCACTCCAACCACAAAACGTGCGCAGCACGAGTCTTGGCACAGCAAAACACTTCCTTTGGCATGCCCATTGCAACCTCACTCCAAACGGGGCTCTCCACTTCATCCATCCCCTGACTCCATACTAGCACCAACGGGCTGCTAAAGCGTTTCGCAGAAAACACCAAGGAACCTGTTTCTCACTCCAACCACAAAGCGTGCGCAGCACGAGTCTTGGCACAGCAAAACACTTCCTTTGGCATGCCCTTTGCAGCCTCACTCCAAACGGGGCTCTCCGCTTCATCCATCCCCTGACTCCATACTAGCACCAACGGGCTGCTAAAGCGTTTCGCAGAAAACACCAAGGAACCTGTTTCTCACTCCAAGCACAAAGCGTGCGCAGCACGAGTCTTGGCACAGCAAAACACTTCCTTTGGCATGCCCTTTGCAGCCTCACTCCAAACGGGGCTCTCCGCTTCATCCATCCCCTGACTCCATACTAGCACCAACGGGCTGCTAAAGCGTTTCGCAGAAAACACCAAGGAACCTGTTTCTCACTCCAAGCACAAAGCGTGCGCAGCACGAGTCTTGGCACAGCAAAACACTTCCTTTGGCATGCCCTTTGCAGCCTCACTCCAAACGGGGCTCTCCGCTTCATCCATCCCCTGACTCCATACTAGCACCAACGGGCTGCTAAAGCGTTTCGCAGAAAACACCAAGAAACCTGTTTCTCACTCCAAGCACAAAGCGTGCGCAGCACGAGTCTTGGCACAGCAAAACACTTCCTTTGGCATGCCCTTTGCAGCCTCACTCCAAACGGGGCTCTCCGCTTCATCCATCCCCTGACTCCATACTAGCACCAACGGGCTGCGTTTCTGCGTTTCGCAGAAAACACCAAGGAACCTGTTTCTCACTCCAAGCACAAAGCGTGCGCAGCACGAGTCTTGGCACAGCAAAACACTTCCTTTGGCATGCCCTTTGCAGCCTCACTACAAACAGGGCTCTCCGCTTCATCCATCCCCTGACTCCATACTAGCACCAACGGGCTGCTAAAGCGTTTCGCAGAAAACACCAAGGAACCTGTTTCTCACTCCAAGCACAAAGCGTGCGCAGCACGAGTCTTGGCACAGCAAAACACTTCTCTTGGCATGCCCATTTCAACCTCACTCCAAACGGGGCTCTCCACTTCATCCATCCCCTGACTCCATACTAGCACCAACGGGCTGCTAAAGCGTTTCGCAGAAAACACCAAGGAACCTGTTTCTCACTCCAAGCACAAAGCGTGCGCAGCACGAGTCTTGGCACAGCAAAACACTTCCTTTGGCATGCCCTTTGCAGCCTCACTCCAAACGGGGCTCTCCGCTTCATCCATCCCCTGACTCCATACTAGCACCAACGGGCTGCTAAAGCGTTTCGCAGAAAACACCAAGGAACCTGTTTTTCACTCCAACCACAAAACGTGCGCAGCACGAGTCTTGGCACAGCAAAACACTTCCTTTGGCATGCCCATTGCAACCTCACTCCAAACGGGGCTCTCCGCTTCATCCATCCCCTGACTCCATACTAGCACCAACGGGCTGCTAAAGCGTTTCGCAGAAAACACCAAGGAACCTGTTTCTCACTCCAACCACAAAGCGTGCGCAGCACGAGTCTTGGCACAGCAAAACACTTCCTTTGGCATGCCCTTTGCAGCCTCACTCCAAACGGGGCTCTCCGCTTCATCCATCCCCTGACTCCATACTAGCACCAACGGCCTGCTAAAGCGTTTCGCAGAAAACACCAAGGAACCTGTTTTTCACTCCAACCACAAAACGTGCGCAGCACGAGTCTTGGCACAGCAAAACACTTCCTTTGGCATGCCCATTGCAACCTCACTCCAAACGGGGCTCTCCACTTCATCCATCCCCTGACTCCATACTAGCACCAACGGGCTGCTAAAGCGTTTCGCAGAAAACACCAAGGAACCTGTTTCTCACTCCAACCACAAAGCGTGCGCAGCACGAGTCTTGGCACAGCAAAACACTTCCTTTGGCATGCCCTTTGCAGCCTCACTCCAAACGGGGCTCTCCGCTTCATCCATCCCCTGACTCCATACTAGCACCAACGGGCTGCTAAAGCGTTTCGCAGAAAACACCAAGGAACCTGTTTCTCACTCCAAGCACAAAGCGTGCGCAGCACGAGTCTTGGCACAGCAAAACACTTCCTTTGGCATGCCCTTTGCAGCCTCACTCCAAACGGGGCTCTCCGCTTCATCCATCCCCTGACTCCATACTAGCACCAACGGGCTGCTAAAGCGTTTCGCAGAAAACACCAAGGAACCTGTTTCTCACTCCAAGCACAAAGCGTGCGCAGCACGAGTCTTGGCACAGCAAAACACTTCCTTTGGCATGCCCTTTGCAGCCTCACTCCAAACGGGGCTCTCCGCTTCATCCATCCCCTGACTCCATACTAGCACCAACGGGCTGCTAAAGCGTTTCGCAGAAAACACCAAGAAACCTGTTTCTCACTCCAAGCACAAAGCGTGCGCAGCACGAGTCTTGGCACAGCAAAACACTTCCTTTGGCATGCCCTTTGCAGCCTCACTCCAAACGGGGCTCTCCGCTTCATCCATCCCCTGACTCCATACTAGCACCAACGGGCTGCGTTTCTGCGTTTCGCAGAAAACACCAAGGAACCTGTTTCTCACTCCAAGCACAAAGCGTGCGCAGCACGAGTCTTGGCACAGCAAAACACTTCCTTTGGCATGCCCTTTGCAGCCTCACTCCAAACAGGGCTCTCCGCTTCATCCATCCCCTGACTCCATACTAGCACCAACGGGCTGCTAAAGCGTTTCGCAGAAAACACCAAGGAACCTGTTTCTCACTCCAAGCACAAAGCGTGCGCAGCACGAGTCTTGGCACAGCAGAACACTTCCTTTGGCATGCCCTTTGCAGCCTCACTCCAAACGGGGCTCTCCGCTTCATCCATCCGCTGACTCCATACTAGCACCGACGGCCTGCTAAAGCGTTTCGCAGAAAACACCAAGGAACCTGTTTCTCACTCCAAGCACAAAGCGTGCGCAGCACGAGTCTTGGCACAGCAGAACACTTCCTTTGGCATGCCCTTTGCAGCCTCACTCCAAACGGGGCTCTCCACTTCATCCATCCCCTGACTCCATACTAGCACCAACGGGCTGCTAAAGCGTTTCGCAGAAAACACCAAGGAACCTGTTTCTCACTCCAACCACAAAGCGTGCGCAGCACGAGTCTTGGCACAGCAAAACACTTCCTTTGGCATGCCCTTTGCAGCCTCACTCCAAACGGGGCTCTCCGCTTCATCCATCCCCTGACTCCATACTAGCACCAACGGGCTGCTAAAGCGTTTCGCAGAAAACACCAAGGAACCTGTTTCTCACTCCAAGCACAAAGCGTGCGCAGCACGAGTCTTGGCACAGCAAAACACTTCCTTTGGCATGCCCTTTGCAGCCTCACTCCAAACAGGGCTCTCCGCTTTATCCATCCCCTGACTCCATACTAGCACCAACGGGCTGCTAAAGCGTTTCGCAGAAAACACCAACGAACCTGTTTCTCACTCCAAGCACAAAGCGTGCGCAGCACGAGTCTTGGCACAGCAAAACACTTCCTTTGGCATGCCCTTTGCAGCCTCACTCCAAACAGGGCTCTCCGCTTCATCCATCCCCTGACTCCATACTAGCACCGACGGCCTGCTAAAGCGTTTCGCAGAAAACACCAAGGAACCTGTTTCTCACTCCAAGCACAAAGCGTGCGCAGCACGAGTCTTGGCACAGCAAAACACTTCCTTTGGCATGCCCTTTGCAGCCTCACTCCAAACGGGGCTCTCCGCTTCATCCATCCCCTGACTCCATACTAGCACCAACGGGCTGCTAAAGCGTTTCGCAGAAAACACCAAGGAACCTGTTTCTCACTCCAAGCACAAAGCGTGCGCAGCACGAGTCTTGGCACAGCAAAACACTTCCTTTGGCATGCCCTTTGCAGCCTCACTCCAAACGGGGCTCTCCGCTTCATCCATCCCCTGACTCCATACTAGCACCAACGGGCTGCTAAAGCGTTTCGCAGAAAACACCAAGGAACCTGTTTCTCACTCCAAGCACAAAGCGTGCGTAGCACGAGTCTTGGCACAGCAAAACACTTCCTTTGGCATGCCCTTTGCAGCCTCACTCCAAACGGGGCTCTCCGCTTCATCCATCCCCTGACTCCATACTAGCACCAACGGGCTGCTAAAGCGTTTCGCAGAAAACACCAAGGAACCTGTTTCTCACTCCAACCACAAAGCGTGCGCAGCACGAGTCTTGGCACAGCAAAACACTTCCTTTGGCATGCCCTTTGCAGCCTCACTCCAAACGGGGCTCTCCGCTTCATCCATCCCCTGACTCCATACTAGCACCAACGGGCTGCTAAAGCGTTTCGCAGAAAACACCAAGGAACCTGTTTCTCACTCCAAGCACAAAGCGTGCGCAGCACGAGTCTTGGCACAGCAAAACACTTCTCTTGGCATGCCCATTGCAACCTCACTCCAAACGGGGCTCTCCACTTCATCCATCCCCTGACTCCATACTAGCCCCAACGGGCTGCTAAAGCGTTTCGCAGAAAACACCAAGGAACCTGTTTCTCACTCCAAGCACAAAGCGTGCGCAGCACGAGTCTTGGCACAGCAAAACACTTCCTTTGGCATGCCCTTTGCAGCCTCACTCCAAATGGGGCTCTCCGCTTCATCCATCCCCTGACTCCATACTAGCACCAACGGGCTGCTAAAGCGTTTCGCAGAAAACACCAAGGAACCTGTTTTTCACTCCAACCACAAAACGTGCGCAGCACGAGTCTTGGCACAGCAAAACACTTCCTTTGGCATGCCCATTGCAACCTCACTCCAAACGGGGCTCTCCACTTCATCCATCCCCTGACTCCATACTAGCACCAACGGGCTGCTAAAGCGTTTCGCAGAAAACACCAAGGAACCTGTTTCTCACTCCAAGCACAAAGCGTGCGCAGCACGAGTCTTGGCACAGCAAAACACTTCCTTTGGCATGCCCTTTGCAGCCTCACTCCAAACGGGGCTCTCCGCTTCATCCATCCCCTGACTCCATACTAGCACCAACGGCCTGCTAAAGCGTTTCGCAGAAAACACCAAGGAACCTGTTTCTCACTCCAACCACAAAACGTGCGCAGCACGAGTCTTGGCACAGCAAAACACTTCCTTTGGCATGCCCTTTGCAGCCTCACTCCAAACGGGGCTCTCCGCTTCATCCATCCCCTGACTCCATACTAGCACCAACGGGCTGCTAAAGCGTTTCGCAGAAAACACCAAGGAACCTGTTTCTCACTCCAACCACAAAACGTGCGCAGCACGAGTCTTGGCACAGCAAAACACTTCCTTTGGCATGCCCTTTGCAGCCTCACTCCAAACGGGGCTCTCCGCTTCATCCATCCCCTGACTCCATACTAGCACCAACGGCCTGCTAAAGCGTTTCGCAGAAAACACCAAGGAACCTGTTTTTCACTCCAAGCACAAAGCGTGCGCAGCACGAGTCTTGGCACAGCAAAACACTTCCTTTGGCATGCCCTTTGCAGCCTCACTCCAAACGGGGCTCTCCGCTTCATCCATCCCCTGACTCCATACTAGCACCAACGGGCTGCTAAAGCGTTTCGCAGAAAACACCAAGGAACCTGTTTCTCACTCCAAGCACAAAGCGTGCGCAGCACGAGTCTTGGCACAGCAAAACACTTCCTTTGGCATGCCCTTTGCAGCCTCACTCCAAACGGGGCTCTCCGCTTCATCCATCCCCTGACTCCATACTAGCACCAACGGCCTGCTAAAGCGTTTCGCAGAAAACACCAAGGAACCTGTTTCTCACTCCAACCACAAAACGTGCGCAGCACGAGTCTTGGCACAGCAAAACACTTCCTTTGGCATGCCCTTTGCAGCCTCACTCCAAACGGGGCTCTCCGCTTCATCCATCCCCTGACTCCATACTAGCACCAACGGGCTGCTAAAGCGTTTCGCAGAAAACACCAAGGAACCTGTTTCTCACTCCAACCACAAAGCGTGCGCAGCACGAGTCTTGGCACAGCAGAACACTTCCTTTGGCATGCCCTTTGCAGCCTCACTCCAAACGGGGCTCTCCGCTTCATCCATCCCCTGACTCCATACTAGCACCAACGGGCTGCTAAAGCGTTTCGCAGAAAACACCAAGGAACCTGTTTCTCACTCCAAGCACAAAGCGTGCGTAGCACGAGTCTTGGCACAGCAAAACACTTCCTTTGGCATGCCCTTTGCAGCCTCACTCCAAACGGGGCTCTCCGCTTCATCCATCCCCTGACTCCATACTAGCACCAACGGGCTGCGTTTCTGCGTTTCGCAGAAAACACCAAGGAACCTGTTTCTCACTCCAACCACAAAGCGTGCGCAGCACGAGTCTTGGCACAGCAAAACACTTCCTTTGGCATGCCCTTTGCAGCCTCACTCCAAACAGGGCTCTCCGCTTCATCCATCCCCTGACTCCATACTAGCACCAACGGGCTGCTAAAGCGTTTCGCAGAAAACACCAAGGAACCTGTTTCTCACTCCAAGCACAAAGCGTGCGCAGCACGAGTCTTGGCACAGCAAAACACTTCTCTTGGCATGCCCATTGCAACCTCACTCCAAACGGGGCTCTCCACTTCATCCATCCCCTGACTCCATACTAGCACCAACGGGCTGCTAAAGCGTTTCGCAGAAAACACCAAGGAACCTGTTTCTCACTCCAAGCACAAAGCGTGCGCAGCACGAGTCTTGGCACAGCAAAACACTTCCTTTGGCATGCCCTTTGCAGCCTCACTCCAAATGGGGCTCTCCGCTTCATCCATCCCCTGACTCCATACTAGCACCAACGGGCTGCTAAAGCGTTTCGCAGAAAACACCAAGGAACCTGTTTTTCACTCCAACCACAAAACGTGCGCAGCACGAGTCTTGGCACAGCAAAACACTTCCTTTGGCATGCCCATTGCAACCTCACTCCAAACGGGGCTCTCCACTTCATCCATCCCCTGACTCCATACTAGCACCAACGGGCTGCTAAAGCGTTTCGCAGAAAACACCAAGGAACCTGTTTCTCACTCCAACCACAAAGCGTGCGCAGCACGAGTCTTGGCACAGCAAAACACTTCCTTTGGCATGCCCTTTGCAGCCTCACTCCAAACGGGGCTCTCCGCTTCATCCATCCCCTGACTCCATACTAGCACCAACGGCCTGCTAAAGCGTTTCGCAGAAAACACCAAGGAACCTGTTTCTCACTCCAACCACAAAACGTGCGCAGCACGAGTCTTGGCACAGCAAAACACTTCCTTTGGCATGCCCTTTGCAGCCTCACTCCAAACGGGGCTCTCCGCTTCATCCATCCCCTGACTCCATACTAGCACCAACGGGCTGCTAAAGCGTTTCGCAGAAAACACCAAGGAACCTGTTTCTCACTCCAACCACAAAACGTGCGCAGCACGAGTCTTGGCACAGCAAAACACTTCCTTTGGCATGCCCTTTGCAGCCTCACTCCAAACGGGGCTCTCCGCTTCATCCATCCCCTGACTCCATACTAGCACCAACGGCCTGCTAAAGCGTTTCGCAGAAAACACCAAGGAACCTGTTTCTCACTCCAAGCACAAAGCGTGCGCAGCACGAGTCTTGGCACAGCAAAACACTTCCTTTGGCATGCCCTTTGCAGCCTCACTCCAAACGGGGCTCTCCGCTTCATCCATCCCCTGACTCCATACTAGCACCAACGGGCTGCTAAAGCGTTTCGCAGAAAACACCAAGGAACCTGTTTCTCACTCCAAGCACAAAGCGTGCGCAGCACGAGTCTTGGCACAGCAAAACACTTCCTTTGGCATGCCCTTTGCAGCCTCACTCCAAACGGGGCTCTCCGCTTCATCCATCCCCTGACTCCATACTAGCACCAACGGCCTGCTAAAGCGTTTCGCAGAAAACACCAAGGAACCTGTTTCTCACTCCAACCACAAAACGTGCGCAGCACGAGTCTTGGCACAGCAAAACACTTCCTTTGGCATGCCCATTGCAACCTCACTCCAAACGGGGCTCTCCACTTCATCCATCCCCTGACTCCATACTAGCACCAACGGGCTGCTAAAGCGTTTCGCAGAAAACACCAAGGAACCTGTTTCTCACTCCAACCACAAAGCGTGCGCAGCACGAGTCTTGGCACAGCAAAACACTTCCTTTGGCATGCCCTTTGCAGCCTCACTCCAAACAGGGCTCTCCGCTTCATCCATCCCCTGACTCCATACTAGCACCAACGGGCTGCTAAAGCGTTTCGCAGAAAACACCAAGGAACCTGTTTCTCACTCCAAGCACAAAGCGTGCGCAGCACGAGTCTTGGCACAGCAAAACACTTCTCTTGGCATGCCCATTGCAACCTCACTCCAAACGGGGCTCTCCACTTCATCCATCCCCTGACTCCATACTAGCACCAACGGGCTGCTAAAGCGTTTCGCAGAAAACACCAAGGAACCTGTTTCTCACTCCAAGCACAAAGCGTGCGCAGCACGAGTCTTGGCACAGCAAAACACTTCCTTTGGCATGCCCTTTGCAGCCTCACTCCAAATGGGGCTCTCCGCTTCATCCATCCCCTGACTCCATACTAGCACCAACGGGCTGCTAAAGCGTTTCGCAGAAAACACCAAGGAACCTGTTTTTCACTCCAACCACAAAACGTGCGCAGCACGAGTCTTGGCACAGCAAAACACTTCCTTTGGCATGCCCATTGCAACCTCACTCCAAACGGGGCTCTCCACTTCATCCATCCCCTGACTCCATACTAGCACCAACGGGCTGCTAAAGCGTTTCGCAGAAAACACCAAGGAACCTGTTTCTCACTCCAAGCACAAAGCGTGCGCAGCACGAGTCTTGGCACAGCAAAACACTTCCTTTGGCATGCCCTTTGCAGCCTCACTCCAAACGGGGCTCTCCGCTTCATCCATCCCCTGACTCCATACTAGCACCAACGGCCTGCTAAAGCGTTTCGCAGAAAACACCAAGGAACCTGTTTCTCACTCCAACCACAAAACGTGCGCAGCACGAGTCTTGGCACAGCAAAACACTTCCTTTGGCATGCCCTTTGCAGCCTCACTCCAAACGGGGCTCTCCGCTTCATCCATCCCCTGACTCCATACTAGCACCAACGGGCTGCTAAAGCGTTTCGCAGAAAACACCAAGGAACCTGTTTCTCACTCCAACCACAAAACGTGCGCAGCACGAGTCTTGGCACAGCAAAACACTTCCTTTGGCATGCCCTTTGCAGCCTCACTCCAAACGGGGCTCTCCGCTTCATCCATCCCCTGACTCCATACTAGCACCAACGGGCTGCTAAAGCGTTTCGCAGAAAACACCAAGGAACCTGTTTTTCACTCCAAGCACAAAGCGTGCGCAGCACGAGTCTTGGCACAGCAAAACACTTCCTTTGGCATGCCCTTTGCAGCCTCACTCCAAACGGGGCTCTCCGCTTCATCCATCCCCTGACTCCATACTAGCACCAACGGCCTGCTAAAGCGTTTCGCAGAAAACACCAAGGAACCTGTTTCTCACTCCAAGCACAAAGCGTGCGCAGCACGAGTCTTGGCACAGCAAAACACTTCTCTTGGCATGCCCATTGCAACCTCACTCCAAACGGGGCTCTCCACTTCATCCATCCCCTGACTCCATACTAGCACCAACGGGCTGCTAAAGCGTTTCGCAGAAAACACCAAGGAACCTGTTTCTCACTCCAAGCACAAAGCGTGCGCAGCACGAGTCTTGGCACAGCAAAACACTTCCTTTGGCATGCCCTTTGCAGCCTCACTCCAAATGGGGCTCTCCGCTTCATCCATCCCCTGACTCCATACTAGCACCAACGGGCTGCTAAAGCGTTTCGCAGAAAACACCAAGGAACCTGTTTTTCACTCCAACCACAAAACGTGCGCAGCACGAGTCTTGGCACAGCAAAACACTTCCTTTGGCATGCCCATTGCAACCTCACTCCAAACGGGGCTCTCCACTTCATCCATCCCCTGACTCCATACTAGCACCAACGGGCTGCTAAAGCGTTTCGCAGAAAACACCAAGGAACCTGTTTCTCACTCCAACCACAAAGCGTGCGCAGCACGAGTCTTGGCACAGCAAAACACTTCCTTTGGCATGCCCTTTGCAGCCTCACTCCAAACAGGGCTCTCCGCTTCATCCATCCCCTGACTCCATACTAGCACCAACGGGCTGCTAAAGCGTTTCGCAGAAAACACCAAGGAACCTGTTTCTCACTCCAAGCACAAAGCGTGCGCAGCACGAGTCTTGGCACAGCAAAACACTTCTCTTGGCATGCCCATTGCAACCTCACTCCAAACGGGGCTCTCCACTTCATCCATCCCCTGACTCCATACTAGCACCAACGGGCTGCTAAAGCGTTTCGCAGAAAACACCAAGGAACCTGTTTCTCACTCCAAGCACAAAGCGTGCGCAGCACGAGTCTTGGCACAGCAAAACACTTCCTTTGGCATGCCCTTTGCAGCCTCACTCCAAATGGGGCTCTCCGCTTCATCCATCCCCTGACTCCATACTAGCACCAACGGGCTGCTAAAGCGTTTCGCAGAAAACACCAAGGAACCTGTTTTTCACTCCAACCACAAAACGTGCGCAGCACGAGTCTTGGCACAGCAAAACACTTCCTTTGGCATGCCCATTGCAACCTCACTCCAAACGGGGCTCTCCACTTCATCCATCCCCTGACTCCATACTAGCACCAACGGGCTGCTAAAGCGTTTCGCAGAAAACACCAAGGAACCTGTTTCTCACTCCAAGCACAAAGCGTGCGCAGCACGAGTCTTGGCACAGCAAAACACTTCCTTTGGCATGCCCTTTGCAGCCTCACTCCAAACGGGGCTCTCCGCTTCATCCATCCCCTGACTCCATACTAGCACCAACGGCCTGCTAAAGCGTTTCGCAGAAAACACCAAGGAACCTGTTTCTCACTCCAACCACAAAACGTGCGCAGCACGAGTCTTGGCACAGCAAAACACTTCCTTTGGCATGCCCTTTGCAGCCTCACTCCAAACGGGGCTCTCCGCTTCATCCATCCCCTGACTCCATACTAGCACCAACGGGCTGCTAAAGCGTTTCGCAGAAAACACCAAGGAACCTGTTTCTCACTCCAACCACAAAACGTGCGCAGCACGAGTCTTGGCACAGCAAAACACTTCCTTTGGCATGCCCTTTGCAGCCTCACTCCAAACGGGGCTCTCCGCTTCATCCATCCCCTGACTCCATACTAGCACCAACGGCCTGCTAAAGCGTTTCGCAGAAAACACCAAGGAACCTGTTTTTCACTCCAAGCACAAAGCGTGCGCAGCACGAGTCTTGGCACAGCAAAACACTTCCTTTGGCATGCCCTTTGCAGCCTCACTCCAAACGGGGCTCTCCGCTTCATCCATCCCCTGACTCCATACTAGCACCAACGGGCTGCTAAAGCGTTTCGCAGAAAACACCAAGGAACCTGTTTCTCACTCCAAGCACAAAGCGTGCGCAGCACGAGTCTTGGCACAGCAAAACACTTCCTTTGGCATGCCCTTTGCAGCCTCACTCCAAACGGGGCTCTCCGCTTCATCCATCCCCTGACTCCATACTAGCACCAACGGCCTGCTAAAGCGTTTCGCAGAAAACACCAAGGAACCTGTTTCTCACTCCAACCACAAAACGTGCGCAGCACGAGTCTTGGCACAGCAAAACACTTCCTTTGGCATGCCCTTTGCAGCCTCACTCCAAACGGGGCTCTCCGCTTCATCCATCCCCTGACTCCATACTAGCACCAACGGGCTGCTAAAGCGTTTCGCAGAAAACACCAAGGAACCTGTTTCTCACTCCAAGCACAAAGCGTGCGCAGCACGAGTCTTGGCACAGCAGAACACTTCCTTTGGCATGCCCTTTGCAGCCTCACTCCAAACGGGGCTCTCCGCTTCATCCATCCCCTGACTCCATACTAGCACCAACGGGCTGCTAAAGCGTTTCGCAGAAAACACCAAGGAACCTGTTTCTCACTCCAAGCACAAAGCGTGCGCAGCACGAGTCTTGGCACAGCAAAACACTTCCTTTGGCATGCCCTTTGCAGCCTCACTCCAAACGGGGCTCTCCGCTTCATCCATCCCCTGACTCCATACTAGCACCAACGGGCTGCTAAAGCGTTTCGCAGAAAACACCAAGGAACCTGTTTCTCACTCCAAGCACAAAGCGTGCGCAGCACGAGTCTTGGCACAGCAGAACACTTCCTTTGGCATGCCCTTTGCAGCCTCACTCCAAACGGGGCTCTCCGCTTCATCCATCCCCTGACTCCATACTAGCACCAACGGGCTGCTAAAGCGTTTCGCAGAAAACACCAACGAACCTGTTTCTCACTCCAAGCACAAAGCGTGCGCAGCACGAGTCTTGGCACAGCAAAACACTTCCTTTGGCATGCCCTTTGCAGCCTCACTCCAAACGGGACTCTCCGCTTCATCCATCCCCTGACTCCATACTAGCACCAACGGGCTGCTAAAGCGTTTCGCAGAAAACACCAAGGAACCTGTTTCTCACTCCAAGCACAAAGCGTGCGTAGCACGAGTCTTGGCACAGCAAAACACTTCCTTTGGCATGCCCTTTGCAGCCTCACTCCAAACGGGGCTCTCCGCTTCATCCATCCCCTGACTCCATACTAGCACCAACGGGCTGCTAAAGCGTTTCGCAGAAAACACCAAGGAACCTGTTTCTCACTCCAAGCACAAAGCGTGCGCAGCACGAGTCTTGGCACAGCAAAACACTTCCTTTGGCATGCCCTTTGCAGCCTCACTCCAAACGGGGCTCTCCGCTTCATCCATCCCCTGACTCCATACTAGCACCAACGGGCTGCTAAAGCGTTTCGCAGAAAACACCAAGGAACCTGTTTCTCACTCCAAGCACAAAGCGTGCGCAGCACGAGTCTTGGCACAGCAGAACACTTCTCTTGGCATGCCCATTGCAACCTCACTCCAAACAGGGCTCTCCGCTTCATCCATCCCCTGACTCCATACTAGCCCCAACGGGCTGCTAAAGCGTTTCGCAGAAAACACCAAGGAACCTGTTTCTCACTCCAAGCACAAAGCGTGCGCAGCACGAGTCTTGGCACAGCAAAACACTTCCTTTGGCATGCCCTTTGCAGCCTCACTCCAAATGGGGCTCTCCGCTTCATCCATCCCCTGACTCCATACTAGCACCAACGGGCTGCTAAAGCGTTTCGCAGAAAACACCAAGGAACCTGTTTTTCACTCCAACCACAAAACGTGCGCAGCACGAGTCTTGGCACAGCAAAACACTTCCTTTGGCATGCCCATTGCAACCTCACTCCAAATGGGGCTCTCCACTTCATCCATCCCCTGACTCCATACTAGCACCAACGGGCTGCTAAAGCGTTTCGCAGAAAACACCAAGGAACCTGTTTCTCACTCCAAGCACAAAGCGTGCGCAGCACGAGTCTTGGCACAGCAAAACACTTCCTTTGGCATGCCCTTTGCAGCCTCACTCCAAACGGGGCTCTCCGCTTCATCCATCCCCTGACTCCATACTAGCACCAACGGGCTGCGTTTCTGCGTTTCGCAGAAAACACCAACGAACCTGTTTCTCACTCCAAGCACAAAGCGTGCGCAGCACGAGTCTTGGCACAGCAAAACACTTCCTTTGGCATGCCCTTTGCAGCCTCACTCCAAACGGGGCTCTCTGCTTCATCCATCCCCTGACTCCATACTAGCACCAACGGGCTGCTAAAGCGTTTCGCAGAAAACACCAAGGAACCTGTTTTTCACTCCAAGCACAAAGCGTGCGCAGCACGAGTCTTGGCACAGCAAAACACTTCCTTTGGCATGCCCTTTGCAGCCTCACTCCAAACGGGGCTCTCCGCTTCATCCATCCCCTGACTCCATACTAGCACCAACGGCCTGCTAAAGCGTTTCGCAGAAAACACCAAGGAACCTGTTTCTCACTCCAACCACAAAGCGTGCGCAGCACGAGTCTTGGCACAGCAAAACACTTCCTTTGGCATGCCCTTTGCAGCCTCACTCCAAACGGGGCTCTCCGCTTCATCCATCCCCTGACTCCATACTAGCACCAACGGGCTGCTAAAGCGTTTCGCAGAAAACACCAAGGAACCTGTTTCTCACTCCAAGCACAAAGCGTGCGCAGCACGAGTCTTGGCACAGCAAAACACTTCCTTTGGCATGCCCTTTGCAGCCTCACTCCAAACGGGGCTCTCCGCTTCATCCATCCCCTGACTCCATACTAGCACCAACGGGCTGCTAAAGCATTTCGCAGAAAACACCAAGGAACCTGTTTCTCACTCCAACCACAAAGCGTGCGCAGCACGAGTCTTGGCACAGCAAAACACTTCCTTTGGCATGCCCTTTGCAGCCTCACTCCAAACGGGGCTCTCCGCTTCATCCATCCCCTGACTCCATACTAGCACCAACGGGCTGCTAAAGCGTTTCGCAGAAAACACCAAGGAACCTGTTTCTCACTCCAAGCACAAAGCGTGCGCAGCACGAGTCTTGGCACAGCAAAACACTTCCTTTGGCATGCCCTTTGCAGCCTCACTCCAAACGGGGCTCTCCACTTCATCCATCCCCTGACTCCATACTAGCACCAACGGGCTGCTAAAGCGTTTCGCAGAAAACACCAAGGAACCTGTTTCTCACTCCAAGCACAAAGCGTGCGCAGCACGAGTCTTGGCACAGCAAAACACTTCCTTTGGCATGCCCTTTGCAGCCTCACTCCAAACGGGGCTCTCCGCTTCATCCATCCCCTGACTCCATACTAGCACCAACGGGCTGCTAAAGCGTTTCGCAGAAAACACCAAGGAACCTGTTTCTCACTCCAAGCACAAAGCGTGCGCAGCACGAGTCTTGGCACAGCAAAACACTTCCTTTGGCATGCCCATTGCAACCTCACTCCAAACGGGGCTCTCCGCTTCATCCATCCCCTGACTCCATACTAGCACCAACGGGCTGCTAAAGCGTTTCGCAGAAAACACCAAGGAACCTGTTTCTCACTCCAGCCACAAAGCGTGCGCAGCACGAGTCTTGGCACAGCAAAACACTTCTCTTGGCATGCCCATTGCAACCTCACTCCAAACGGGGCTCTCCACTTCATCCATCCCCTGACTCCATACTAGCACCAATGGGCTGCTAAAGCGTTTCGCAGAAAACACCAAGGAACCTGTTTCTCACTCCAACCACAAAGCGTGCGCAGCACGAGTCTTGCCACAGCAGAACACTTCCTTTGGCATGCCCATTGCAACCTCACTCCAAACAGGGCTCTCCGCTTCATCCATCCCCTGACTCCATACTAGCACCGACGGCCTGCTAAAGCGTTTCGCAGAAAACACCAAGGAACCTGTTTCTCACTCCAACCACAAAGCGTGCGCAGCACGAGTCTTGGCACAGCAGAACACTTCCTTTGGCATGCCCTTTGCAGCCTCACTCCAAACGGGGCTCTCCGCTTCATCCATCCCCTGACTCCATACTAGCACCAACGGGCTGCTAAAGCGTTTCGCAGAAAACACCAAGGAACCTGTTTCTCACTCCAAGCACAAAGCGTGCGCAGCACGAGTCTTGGCACAGCAAAACACTTCCTTTGGCATGCCCTTTGCAGCCTCACTCCAAACGGGGCTCTCCGCTTCATCCATCCCCTGACTCCATACTAGCACCAACGGGCTGCTAAAGCGTTTCGCAGAAAACACCAAGGAACCTGTTTCTCACTCCAACCACAAAGCGTGCGCAGCACGAGTCTTGGCACAGCAAAACACTTCCTTTGGCATGCCCATTGCAACCTCACTCCAAACGGGGCTCTCCGCTTCATCCATCCCCTGACTCCATACTAGCACCAACGGGCTGCTAAAGCGTTTCGCAGAAAACACCAAGGAACCTGTTTCTCACTCCAACCACAAAGCGTGCGCAGCACGAGTCTTGGCACAGCAAAACACTTCTCTTGGCATGCCCATTGCAACCTCACTCCAAACGGGGCTCTCCACTTCATCCATCCCCTGACTCCATACTAGCACCAATGGGCTGCTAAAGCGTTTCGCAGAAAACACCAAGGAACCTGTTTCTCACTCCAAGCACAAAGCGTGCGCAGCACGAGTCTTGGCACAGCAGAACACTTCCTTTGGCATGCCCATTGCAACCTCACTCCAAACGGGGCTCTCCGCTTCATCCATCCCCTGACTCCATACTAGCACCAACGGCCTGCTAAAGCGTTTCGCAGAAAACACCAAGGAACCTGTTTCTCACTCCAAGCACAAAGCGTGCGCAGCACGAGTCTTGGCACAGCAGAACACTTCCTTTGGCATGCCCTTTGCAGCCTCACTCCAAACGGGGCTCTCCGCTTCATCCATCCCCTGACTCCATACTAGCACCAACGGGCTGCTAAAGCGTTTCGCAGAAAACACCAAGGAACCTGTTTCTCACTCCAAGCACAAAGCGTGCGCAGCACGAGTCTTGGCACAGCAAAACACTTCCTTTGGCATGCCCTTTGCAGCCTCACTCCAAACGGGGCTCTCCGCTTCATCCATCCCCTGACTCCATACTAGCACCAACGGGCTGCTAAAGCGTTTCGCAGAAAACACCAAGGAACCTGTTTCTCACTCCAAGCACAAAGCGTGTGCAGCACGAGTCTTGGCACAGCAAAACACTTCCTTTGGCATGCCCTTTGCAGCCTCACTCCAAACGGGGCTCTCCGCTTCATCCATCCCCTGACTCCATACTAGCACCAACGGGCTGCTAAAGCGTTTCGCAGAAAACACCAACGAACCTGTTTCTCACTCCAACCACAAAGCGTGCGCAGCACGAGTCTTGGCACAGCAAAACACTTCCTTTGGCATGCCCTTTGCAGCCTCACTCCAAACGGGGCTCTCCGCTTCATCCATCCCCTGACTCCATACTAGCACCAACGGGCTGCTAAAGCGTTTCGCAGAAAACACCAAGGAACCTGTTTCTCACTCCAACCACAAAGCGTGCGCAGCACGAGTCTTGGCACAGCAAAACACTTCCTTTGGCATGCCCTTTGCAGCCTCACTCCAAACAGGGCTCTCTGCTTCATCCATCCCCTGACTCCATACTAGCACCAACGGGCTGCTAAAGCGTTTCGCAGAAAACACCAAGGAACCTGTTTCTCACTCCAAGCACAAAGCGTGCGCAGCACGAGTCTTGGCACAGCAAAACACTTCTTTTGGCATGCCCATTGCAACCTCACTCCAAACGGGGCTCTCCACTTCATCCATCCCCTGACTCCATACTAGCACCAACGGGCTGCTAAAGCGTTTCGCAGAAAACACCAAGGAACCTGTTTCTCGCTCCAACCACAAAGCGTGCGCAGCACGAGTCTTGGCACAGCAGAACACTTCCTTTGGCATGCCCTTTGCAGCCTCACTCCAAACGGGGCTCTCCGCTTCATCCATCCCCTGACTCCATACTAGCACCAACGGGCTGCTAAAGCGTTTCGCAGAAAACACCAAGGAACCTGTTTTTCACTCCAAGCACAAAGCGTGTGCAGCACGAGTCTTGGCACAGAAAAACACTTCCTTTGGCATGCCCTTTGCAGCCTCACTCCAAACGGGGCTCTCCGCTTCATCCATCCCCTGACTCCATACTAGCACCAACGGGCTGCTAAAGCGTTTCGCAGAAAACACCAAGGAACCTGTTTCTCACTCCAAGCACAAAGCGTGCGCAGCACGAGTCTTGGCACAGCAAAACACTTCCTTTGGCATGCCCTTTGCAGCCTCACTCCAAACGGGGCTCTCCGCTTCATCCATCCCCTGACTCCATACTAGCACCAACGGGCTGCTAAAGCGTTTCGCAGAAAACACCAAGGAACCTGTTTCTCACTCCAAGCACAAAGCGTGCGCAGCACGAGTCTTGGCACAGCAAAACACTTCCTTTGGCATGCCCTTTGCAGCCTCACTCCAAACGGGGCTCTCCGCTTCATCCATCCCCTGACTCCATACTAGCACCAACGGGCTGCTAAAGCGTTTCGCAGAAAACACCAAGGAACCTGTTTCTCACTCCAAGCACAAAGCATGCGCAGCACGAGTCTTGGCACAGCAGAACACTTCCTTTGGCATGCCCTTTGCAGCCTCACTCCAAACGGGGCTCTCCGCTTCATCCATCCCCTGACTCCATACTAGCACCAACGGGCTGCTAAAGCGTTTCGCAGAAAACACCAAGGAACCTGTTTCTCACTCCAACCACAAAGCGTGCGCAGCACGAGTCTTGGCACAGCAGAACACTTCCCTTGGCATGCCCTTTGCAGCCTCACTCCAAACGGGGCTCTCCGCTTCATCCATCCCCTGACTCCATACTAGCACCAACGGGCTGCTAAAGCGTTTCGCAGAAAACACCAAGGAACCTGTTTCTCACTCCAAGCACAAAGCGTGCGCAGCACGAGTCTTGGCACAGCAAAACACTTCCTTTGGCATGCCCTTTGCAGCCTCACTCCAAACGGGGCTCTCCGCTTCATCCATCCCCTGACTCCATACTAGCACCAACGGGCTGCTAAAGCGTTTCGCAGAAAACACCAAGGAACCTGTTTCTCACTCCAACCACAAAGCGTGCGCAGCACGAGTCTTGGCACAGCAAAACACTTCCTTTGGCATGCCCTTTGCAGCCTCACTCCAAACGGGACTCTCCGCTTCATCCATCCCCTGACTCCATACTAGCACCAACGGGCTGCTAAAGCGTTTCGCAGAAAACACCAAGGAACCTGTTTCTCACTCCAAGCACAAAGCGTGCGCAGCACGAGTCTTGGCACAGCAAAACACTTCCTTTGGCATGCCCTTTGCAGCCTCACTCCAAACGGGGCTCTCCGCTTCATCCATCCCCTGACTCCATACTAGCACCAACGGGCTGCTAAAGCGTTTCGCAGAAAACACCAAGGAACCTGTTTCTCACTCCAAGCACAAAGCGTGCGCAGCACGAGTCTTGGCACAGCAAAACACTTCTTTTGGCATGCCCATTGCAACCTCACTCCAAACGGGGCTCTCCATCCATCCCCTGACTCCATACTAGCACCAACGGGCTGCTAAAGCGTTTCGCAGAAAACACCAAGGAACCTGTTTCTCGCTCCAACCACAAAGCGTGCGCAGCACGAGTCTTGGCACAGCAAAACACTTTCTTTGGCATGCCCTTTGCAGCCTCACTCCAAACGGGGCTCTCCGCTTCATCCATCCCCTGACTCCATACTAGCACCAACGGGCTGCTAAAGCGTTTCGCAGAAAACACCAAGGAACCTGTTTTTCACTCCAAGCACAAAGCGTGTGCAGCACGAGTCTTGGCACAGCAAAACACTTCCTTTGGCATGCCCTTTGCAGCCTCACTCCAAACGGGGCTCTCCGCTTCATCCATCCCCTGACTCCATACTAGCACCAACGGGCTGCTAAAGCGTTTCGCAGAAAACACCAAGGAACCTGTTTCTCACTCCAACCACAAAGCGTGCGCAGCACGAGTCTTGGCACAGCAGAACACTTCCCTTGGCATGCCCTTTGCAGCCTCACTCCAAACGGGGCTCTCCGCTTCATCCATCCCCTGACTCCATACTAGCACCAACGGGCTGCTAAAGCGTTTCGCAGAAAACACCAAGGAACCTGTTTCTCACTCCAAGCACAAAGCGTGCGCAGCACGAGTCTTGGCACAGCAAAACACTTCCTTTGGCATGCCCTTTGCAGCCTCACTCCAAACGGGGCTCTCCGCTTCATCCATCCCCTGACTCCATACTAGCACCAACGGGCTGCTAAAGCGTTTCGCAGAAAACACCAAGGAACCTGTTTCTCACTCCAACCACAAAGCGTGCGCAGCACGAGTCTTGGCACAGCAAAACACTTCCTTTGGCATGCCCTTTGCAGCCTCACTCCAAACGGGGCTCTCCGCTTCATCCATCCCCTGACTCCATACTAGCACCAACGGGCTGCGTTTCTGCGTTTCGCAGAAAACACCAAGGAACCTGTTTCTCACTCCAAGCACAAAGCGTGCGCAGCACGAGTCTTGGCACAGCAAAACACTTCCTTTGGCATGCCCTTTGCAGCCTCACTCCAAACGGGGCTCTCCGCTTCATCCATCCCCTGACTCCATACTAGCACCAACGGGCTGCGTTTCTGCGTTTCGCAGAAAACACCAAGGAACCTGTTTCTCACTCCAAGCACAAAGCGTGCGTCCTTTGGCATGCCCTTTGCAGCCTCACTCCAAACGGGGCTCTCCGCTTCATCCATCCCCTGACTCCATACTAGCACCAACGGGCTGCTAAAGCGTTTTGCAGAAAACACCAAGGAACCTGTTTCTCACTCCAAGCACAAAGCGTGCGCAGCACGAGTCTTGGCACAGCAAAACACTTCCTTTGGCATGCCCTTTGCAGCCTCACTCCAAACGGGGCTCTCCGCTTCATCCATCCCCTGACTCCATACTAGCACCAACGGGCTGCGTTTCTGTGTTTCGCAGAAAACACCAAGGAACCTGTTTCTCACTCCAAGCACAAAGCGTGCGCAGCACGAGTCTTGGCACAGCAAAACACTTCCTTTGGCATGCCCTTTGCAGCCTCACTCCAAACGGGGCTCTCCGCTTCATCCATCCCCTGACTCCATACTAGCACCAACGGGCTGCGTTTCTGCGTTTCGCAGAAAACACCAAGGAACCTGTTTCTCACTCCAAGCACAAAGCGTGCGCAGCACGAGTCTTGGCACAGCAAAACACTTCTCTTGGCATGCCCTTTGCAGCCTCACTCCAAACGGGGCTCTCCGCTTCATCCATCCCCTGACTCCATACTAGCACCAACGGGCTGCTAAAGCGTTTCGCAGAAAACACCAAGAACCTGTTTCTCACTCCAAGCACAAAGCGTGCGCAGCACGAGTCTTGGCACAGCAAAACACTTCCTTTGGCATGCCCTTTGCAGCCTCACTCCAAACGGGGCTCTCCGCTTCATCCATCCCCTGACTCCATACTAGCACCAACGGGCTGCGTTTCTGCGTTTCGCAGAAAACACCAAGGAACCTGTTTCTCACTCCAAGCACAAAGCGTGCGCAGCACGAGTCTTGGCACAGCAAAACACTTCCTTTGGTATGCCCTTTGCAGCCTCACTCCAAACGGGGCTCTCCGCTTCATCCATCCCCTGACTCCATACTAGCACCAACGGGCTGCTAAAGCGTTTCGCAGAAAACACCAAGGAACCTGTTTCTCACTCCAAGCACAAAGCGTGCGCAGCACGAGTCTTGGCACAGCAAAACACTTCCTTTGGCATGCCCTTTGCAGCCTCACTCCAAACGGGGCTCTCCGCTTCATCCATCCCTGACTCCATACTAGCACCAACGGGCTGCGTTTCTGCGTTTCGCAGAAAACACCAAGGAACCTGTTTCTCACTCCAAGCACAAAGCGTGCGCAGCACGAGTCTTGGCACAGCAAAACACTTCCTTTGGCATGCCCTTTGCAGCCTCACTCCAAACGGGGCTCTCCGCTTCATCCATCCCCTGACTCCATACTAGCACCAACGGGCTGCTAAAGCGTTTCGCAGAAAACACCAAGGAACCTGTTTCTCACTCCAAGCACAAAGCGTGCGCAGCACGAGTCTTGGCACAGCAAAACACTTCCTTTGGCATGCCCTTTGCAGCCTCACTCCAAACGGGGCTCTCCGCTTCATCCATCCCCTGACTCCATACTAGCACCAACGGGCTGCTAAAGCGTTTCGCAGAAAACACCAAGGAACCTGTTTTTCACTCCAAGCACAAAGCGTGCGCAGCACGAGTCTTGGCACAGCAAAACACTTCCTTTGGCATGCCCTTTGCAGCCTCACTCCAAACGGGGCTCTCTGCTTCATCCATCCCTGACTCCATACTAGCACCAACGGGCTGCGTTTCTGCGTTTCGCAGAAAACACCAAGGAACCTGTTTTTCAATCCAAGCACAAAGCGTGCGCAGCACGAGTCTTGGCACAGCAAAACACTTCCTTTGGCATGCCCTTTGCAGCCTCACTCCAAACGGGGCTCTCCGCTTCATCCATCCCTGACTCCATACTAGCACCAACGGGCTGCTAAAGCGTTTCGCAGAAAACACCAAGGAACCTGTTTCTCACTCCAAGCACAAAGCGTGCGCAGCACGAGTCTTGGCACAGCAAAACACTTCCTTTGGCATGCCCTTTGCAGCCTCACTCCAAACGGGGCTCTCCGCTTCATCCATCCCCTGACTCCATACTAGCACCAACGGGCTGCTAAAGCGTTTCACAGAAAACACCAAGGAACCTGTTTCTCACTCCAAGCACAAATCGTGCGCAGCACGAGTCTTGGCACAGCAAAACACTTCCTTTGGCATGCCCTTTGCAGCCTCACTCCAAACGGGGCTCTCCGCTTCATCCATCCCCTGACTCCATACTAGCACCAACGGGCTGCTAAAGCGTTTCGCAGAAAACACCAAGGAACCTGTTTCTCACTCCAAGCACAAAGCGTGCGCAGCACGAGTCTTGGCACAGCAAAACACTTCCTTTGGCATGCCCTTTGCAGCCTCACTCCAAACGGGGCTCTCCGCTTCATCCATCCCCTGACTCCATCCTAGCACCAACGGGCTGCTAAAGCGTTTCGCAGAAAACACCAAGGAACCTGTTTCTCACTCCAAGCACAAAGCGTGCGCAGCACGAGTCTTGGCACAGCAAAACACTTCCTTTGGCATGCCCTTTGCAGCCTCACTCCAAACGGGGCTCTCCGCTTCATCCATCCCCTGACTCCATACTAGCACCAACGGGCTGCTAAAGCGTTTCGCAGAAAACACCAAGGAACCTGTTTCTCACTCCAAGCACAAAGCGTGCGCAGCACGAGTCTTGGCACAGCAAAACACTTCCTTTGGCATGCCCTTTGCAGCCTCACTCCAAACGGGGCTCTCCGCTTCATCCATCCCCTGACTCCATACTAGCACCAACGGGCTGCTAAAGCGTTTCGCAGAAAACACCAAGGAACCTGTTTTTCACTCCAACCACAAAGCGTGCGCAGCACGAGTCTTGGCACAGCAAAACACTTCCTTTGGCATGCCCTTTGCAGCCTCACTCCAAACGGGGCTCTCCGCTTCATCCATCCCCTGACTCCATACTAGCACCAACGGGCTGCGTTTCTGCGTTTCGCAGAAAACACCAAGGAACCTGTTTCTCACTCCAAGCACAAAGCGTGCGCAGCACGAGTCTTGGCACAGCAAAACACTTCCTTTGGCATGCCCTTTGCAGCCTCACTCCAAACGGGGCTCTCCGCTTCATCCATCCCCTGACTCCATACTAGCACCAACGGGCTGCGTTTCTGCGTTTCGCAGAAAACACCAAGGAACCTGTTTCTCACTCCAAGCACAAAGCGTGCGCAGCACGAGTCTTGGCACAGCAAAACACTTCCTTTGGCATGCCCTTTGCAGCCTCACTCCAAACGGGGCTCTCCGCTTCATCCATCCCCTGACTCCATCCTAGCACCAACGGGCTGCTAAAGCGTTTCGCAGAAAACACCAAGGAACCTGTTTCTCACTCCAAGCACAAAGCGTGCGCAGCACGAGTCTTGGCACAGCAAAACACTTCCTTTGGCATGCCCTTTGCAGCCTCACTCCAAACGGGGCTCTCCGCTTCATCCATCCCCTGACTCCATACTAGCACCAACGGGCTGCTAAAGCGTTTCGCAGAAAACACCAAGGAACCTGTTTCTCACTCCAAGCACAAAGCGTGCGCAGCACGAGTCTTGGCACAGCAAAACACTTCCTTTGGCATGCCCTTTGCAGCCTCACTCCAAACGGGGCTCTCCGCTTCATCCATCCCCTGACTCCATACTAGCACCAACGGGCTGCTAAAGCGTTTCGCAGAAAACACCAAGGAACCTGTTTTTCACTCCAACCACAAAGCGTGCGCAGCACGAGTCTTGGCACAGCAAAACACTTCCTTTGGCATGCCCTTTGCAGCCTCACTCCAAACGGGGCTCTCCGCTTCATCCATCCCCTGACTCCATACTAGCACCAACGGGCTGCTAAAGCGTTTCGCAGAAAACACCAAGGAACCTGTTTTTCAATCCAAGCACAAAGCGTGCGCAGCACGAGTCTTGGCACAGCAAAACACTTCCTTTGGCATGCCCTTTGCAGCCTCACTCCAAACGGGGCTCTCCGCTTCATCCATCCCCTGACTCCATACTAGCACCAACGGGCTGCTAAAGCGTTTCGCAGAAAACACCAAGGAACCTGTTTTTCAATCCAAGCACAAAGCGTGCGCAGCACGAGTCTTGGCACAGCAAAACACTTCCTTTGGCATGCCCTTTGCAGCCTCACTCCAAACGGGGCTCTCCGCTTCATCCATCCCCTGACTCCATACTAGCACCAACGGGCTGCTAAAGCGTTTCGCAGAAAACACCAAGGAACCTGTTTCTCACTCCAAGCACAAAGCGTGCGCAGCACGAGTCTTGGCACAGCAAAACACTTCCTTTGGCATGCCCTTTGCAGCCTCACTCCAAACGGGGCTCTCCGCTTCATCCATCCCCTGACTCCATACTAGCACCAACGGGCTGCTAAAGCGTTTCGCAGAAAACACCAAGGAACCTGTTTCTCACTCCAACCACAAAGCGTGCGCAGCACGAGTCTTGGCACAGCAAAACACTTCCTTTGGCATGCCCTTTGCAGCCTCACTCCAAACGGGGCTCTCCGCTTCATCCATCCCCTGACTCCATCCTAGCACCAACGGGCTGCTAAAGCGTTTCGCAGAAAACACCAAGGAACCTGTTTCTCACTCCAAGCACAAAGCGTGCGCAGCACGAGTCTTGGCACAGCAAAACACTTCCTTTGGCATGCCCTTTGCAGCCTCACTCCAAACGGGGCTCTCCGCTTCATCCATCCCCTGACTCCATACTAGCACCAACGGGCTGCGTTTCTGCGTTTCGCAGAAAACACCAAGGAACCTGTTTCTCACTCCAAGCACAAAGCGTGCGCAGCACGAGTCTTGGCACAGCAAAACACTTCCTTTGGCATGCCCTTTGCAGCCTCACTCCAAACGGGGCTCTCCGCTTCATCCATCCCCTGACTCCATACTAGCACCAACGGGCTGCGTTTCTGCGTTTCGCAGAAAACACCAAGGAACCTGTTTCTCACTCCAAGCACAAAGCGTGCGCAGCACGAGTCTTGGCACAGCAAAACACTTCCTTTGGCATGCCCTTTGCAGCCTCACTCCAAACGGGGCTCTCCGCTTCATCCATCCCCTGACTCCATACTAGCACCAACGGGCTGCTAAAGCGTTTCGCAGAAAACACCAAAGAACCTGTTTCTCACTCCAAGCACAAAGCGTGCGCAGCACGAGTCTTGGCACAGCAAAACACTTCCTTTGGCATGCCCTTTGCAGCCTCACTCCAAACGGGGCTCTCCGCTTCATCCATCCCCTGACTCCATACTAGCACCAACGGGCTGCTAAAGCGTTTCGCAGAAAACACCAAGGAACCTGTTTTTCAATCCAACCACAAAGCGTGCGCAGCACGAGTCTTGGCACAGCAAAACACTTCCTTTGGCATGCCCTTTGCAGCCTCACTCCAAACGGGGCTCTCCGCTTCATCCATCCCCTGACTCCATACTAGCACCAACGGGCTGCTAAAGCGTTTCGCAGAAAACACCAAGGAACCTGTTTCTCACTCCAAGCACAAAGCGTGCGCAGCACGAGTCTTGGCACAGCAAAACACTTCCTTTGGCATGCCCTTTGCAGCCTCACTCCAAACGGGGCTCTCCGCTTCATCCATCCCCTGACTCCATACTAGCACCAACGGGCTGCTAAAGCGTTTCGCAGAAAACACCAAGGAACCTGTTTCTCACTCCAAGCACAAAGCGTGCGCAGCACGAGTCTTGGCACAGCAAAACACTTCCTTTGGCATGCCCTTTGCAGCCTCACTCCAAACGGGGCTCTCCGCTTCATCCATCCCCTGACTCCATCCTAGCACCAACGGGCTGCTAAAGCGTTTCGCAGAAAACACCAAGGAACCTGTTTCTCACTCCAAGCACAAAGCGTGCGCAGCACGAGTCTTGGCACAGCAAAACACTTCCTTTGGCATGCCCTTTGCAGCCTCACTCCAAACGGGGCTCTCCGCTTCATCCATCCCCTGACTCCATACTAGCACCAACGGGCTGCTAAAGCGTTTCGCAGAAAACACCAAGGAACCTGTTTCTCACTCCAAGCACAAAGCGTGCGCAGCACGAGTCTTGGCACAGCAAAACACTTCCTTTGGCATGCCCTTTGCAGCCTCACTCCAAACGGGGCTCTCCGCTTCATCCATCCCCTGACTCCATACTAGCACCAACGGGCTGCTAAAGCGTTTCGCAGAAAACACCAAGGAACCTGTTTTTCACTCCAAGCACAAAGCGTGCGCAGCACGAGTCTTGGCACAGCAAAACACTTCCTTTGGCATGCCCTTTGCAGCCTCACTCCAAACGGGGCTCTCCGCTTCATCCATCCCCTGACTCCATACTAGCACCAACGGGCTGCTAAAGCGTTTCGCAGAAAACACCAAGGAACCTGTTTTTCAATCCAAGCACAAAGCGTGCGCAGCACGAGTCTTGGCACAGCAAAACACTTCCTTTGGCATGCCCTTTGCAGCCTCACTCCAAACGGGGCTCTCCGCTTCATCCATCCCCTGACTCCATACTAGCACCAACGGGCTGCGTTTCTGCGTTTCGCAGAAAACACCGAGGAACCTGTTTCTCACTCCAAGCACAAAGCGTGCGCAGCACGAGTCTTGGCACAGCAAAACACTTCCTTTGGCATGCCCTTTGCAGCCTCACTCCAAACGGGGCTCTCCGCTTCATCCATCCCCTGACTCCATACTAGCACCAACGGGCTGCTAAAGCGTTTCGCAGAAAACACCAAGGAACCTGTTTTTCAATCCAAGCACAAAGCGTGCGCAGCACGAGTCTTGGCACAGCAAAATACTTCCTTTGGCATGCCCTTTGCAGCCTCACTCCAAACGGGGCTCTCCGCTTCATCCATCCCCTGACTCCATACTAGCACCAACGGGCTGCTAAAGCGTTTCGCAGAAAACACCAAGGAACCTGTTTCTCACTCCAAGCACAAAGCGTGCGCAGCACGAGTCTTGGCACAGCAAAACACTTCCTTTGGCATGCCCTTTGCAGCCTCACTCCAAACGGGGCTCTCCGCTTCATCCATCCCCTGACTCCATACTAGCACCAACGGGCTGCTAAAGCGTTTCGCAGAAAACACCAAGGAACCTGTTTCTCACTCCAAGCACAAAGCGTGCGCAACACGAGTCTTGGCACAGCAAAACACTTCCTTTGGCATGCCCTTTGCAGCCTCACTCCAAACGGGGCTCTCCGCTTCATCCATCCCCTGACTCCATACTAGCACCAACGGGCTGCTAAAGCGTTTCGCAGAAAACACCAAGGAAGCTGTTTCTCACTCCAAGCACAAAGCGTGCGCAGCACGAGTCTTGGCACAGCAAAACACTTCCTTTGGCATGCCCTTTGCAGCCTCACTCCAAACGGGGCTCTCCGCTTCATCCATCCCCTGACTCCATACTAGCACCAACGGGCTGCTAAAGCGTTTCGCAGAAAACACCAAGGAACCTGTTTCTCACTCCAAGCACAAAGCGTGCGCAGCACGAGTCTTGGCACAGCAAAACACTTCCTTTGGCATGCCCTTTGCAGCCTCACTCCAAACGGGGCTCTCCGCTTCATCCATCCCCTGACTCCATACTAGCACCAACGGGCTGCTAAAGCGTTTCGCAGAAAACACCAAGGAACCTGTTTTTCACTCCAAGCACAAAGCGTGCGCAGCACGAGTCTTGGCACAGCAAAACACTTCCTTTGGCATGCCCTTTGCAGCCTCACTCCAAACGGGGCTCTCCGCTTCATCCATCCCCTGACTCCATACTAGCACCAACGGGCTGCTAAAGCGTTTCGCAGAAAACACCAAGGAACCTGTTTTTCAATCCAAGCACAAAGCGTGCGCAGCACGAGTCTTGGCACAGCAAAACACTTCCTTTGGCATGCCCTTTGCAGCCTCACTCCAAACGGGGCTCTCCGCTTCATCCATCCCCTGACTCCATACTAGCACCAACGGGCTGCTAAAGCGTTTCGCAGAAAACACCAAGGAACCTGTTTCTCACTCCAAGCACAAAGCGTGCGCAGCACGAGTCTTGGCACAGCAAAACACTTCCTTTGGCATGCCCTTTGCAGCCTCACTCCAAACGGGGCTCTCCGCTTCATCCATCCCCTGACTCCATCCTAGCACCAACGGGCTGCTAAAGCGTTTCGCAGAAAACACCAAGGAACCTGTTTCTCACTCCAAGCACAAAGCGTGCGCAGCACGAGTCTTGGCACAGCAAAACACTTCCTTTGGCATGCCCTTTGCAGCCTCACTCCAAACGGGGCTCTCCGCTTCATCCATCCCCTGACTCCATACTAGCACCAACGGGCTGCTAAAGCGTTTCGCAGAAAACACCAAGGAACCTGTTTCTCACTCCAACCACAAAGCGTGCGCAGCACGAGTCTTGGCACAGCAAAACACTTCCTTTGGCATGCCCTTTGCAGCCTCACTCCAAACGGGGCTCTCCGCTTCATCCATCCCCTGACTCCATACTAGCACCAACGGGCTGCTAAAGCGTTTCGCAGAAAACACCAAGGAACCTGTTTCTCACTCCAACCACAAAGCGTGCGCAGCACGAGTCTTGGCACAGCAAAACACTTCCTTTGGCATGCCCTTTGCAGCCTCACTCCAAACGGGGCTCTCCGCTTCATCCATCCCCTGACTCCATACTAGCACCAACGGGCTGCTAAAGCGTTTCGCAGAAAACACCAAGGAACCTGTTTCTCACTCCAAGCACAAAGCGTGCGCAGCACGAGTCTTGGCACAGCAAAACACTTCCTTTGGCATGCCCTTTGCAGCCTCACTCCAAACGGGGCTCTCCGCTTCATCCATCCCCTGACTCCATACTAGCACCAACGGGCTGCTAAAGCGTTTCGCAGAAAACACCAAGGAACCTGTTTCTCACTCCAAGCACAAAGCGTGCGCAGCACGAGTCTTGGCACAGCAAAACACTTCCTTTGGCATGCCCTTTGCAGCCTCACTCCAAACGGGGCTCTCCGCTTCATCCATCCCCTGACTCCATACTAGCACCAACGGGCTGCTAAAGCGTTTCGCAGAAAACACCAAGGAACCTGTTTCTCACTCCAAGCACAAAGCGTGCGCAGCACGAGTCTTGGCACAGCAAAACACTTCCTTTGGCATGCCCTTTGCAGCCTCACTCCAAACGGGGCTCTCCGCTTCATCCATCCCCTGACTCCATCCTAGCACCAACGGGCTGCTAAAGCGTTTCGCAGAAAACACCAAGGAACCTGTTTCTCACTCCAAGCACAAAGCGTGCGCAGCACAAGTCTTGGCACAGCAAAACACTTCCTTTGGCATGCCCTTTGCAGCCTCACTCCAAACGGGGCTCTCCGCTTCATCCATCCCCTGACTCCATACTAGCACCAACGGGCTGCTAAAGCGTTTCGCAGAAAACACCAAGGAACCTGTTTCTCACTCCAAGCACAAAGCGTGCGCAGCACGAGTCTTGGCACAGCAAAACACTTCCTTTGGCATGCCCTTTGCAGCCTCACTCCAAACGGGGCTCTCCGCTTCATCCATCCCCTGACTCCATACTAGCACCAACGGGCTGCTAAAGCGTTTCGCAGAAAACACCAAGGAACCTGTTTTTCACTCCAAGCACAAAGCGTGCGCAGCACGAGTCTTGGCACAGCAAAACACTTCCTTTGGCATGCCCTTTGCAGCCTCACTCCAAACGGGGCTCTCCGCTTCATCCATCCCCTGACTCCATACTAGCACCAACGGGCTGCTAAAGCGTTTCGCAGAAAACACCAAGGAACCTGTTTTTCAATCCAAGCACAAAGCGTGCGCAGCACGAGTCTTGGCACAGCAAAACACTTCCTTTGGCATGCCCTTTGCAGCCTCACTCCAAACGGGGCTCTCCGCTTCATCCATCCCCTGACTCCATACTAGCACCAACGGGCTGCTAAAGCGTTTCGCAGAAAACACCGAGGAACCTGTTTCTCACTCCAACCACAAAGCGTGCGCAGCACGAGTCTTGGCACAGCAAAACACTTCCTTTGGCATGCCCTTTGCAGCCTCACTCCAAACGGGGCTCTCCGCTTCATCCATCCCCTGACTCCATACTAGCACCAACGGGCTGCTAAAGCGTTTCGCAGAAAACACCAAGGAACCTGTTTCTCACTCCAAGCACAAAGCGTGCGCAGCACGAGTCTTGGCACAGCAAAACACTTCCTTTGGCATGCCCTTTGCAGCCTCACTCCAAACGGGGCTCTCCGCTTCATCCATCCCCTGACTCCATACTAGCACCAACGGGCTGCTAAAGCGTTTCGCAGAAAACACCAAGGAACCTGTTTCTCACTCCAAGCACAAAGCGTGCGCAGCACGAGTCTTGGCACAGCAAAACACTTCCTTTGGCATGCCCTTTGCAGCCTCACTCCAAACGGGGCTCTCCGCTTCATCCATCCCCTGACTCCATACTAGCACCAACGGGCTGCTAAAGCGTTTCGCAGAAAACACCAACGAACCTGTTTCTCACTCCAACCACAAAGCGTGCGCAGCACGAGTCTTGGCACAGCAAAACACTTCCTTTGGCATGCCCTTTGCAGCCTCACTCCAAACGGGGCTCTCCGCTTCATCCATCCCCTGACTCCATACTAGCACCAACGGGCTGCTAAAGCGTTTCGCAGAAAACACCAAGGAAGCTGTTTCTCACTCCAAGCACAAAGCGTGCGCAGCACGAGTCTTGGCACAGCAAAACACTTCCTTTGGCATGCCCTTTGCAGTCTCACTCCAAACAGGGCTCTCCGCTTCATCCATCCCCTGACTCCATACTAGCACCAACGGGCTGCTAAAGCGTTTCGCAGAAAACACCAAGGAAGCTGTTTCTCACTCCAAGCACAAAGCGTGCGCAGCACGAGTCTTGGCACAGCAAAACACTTCCTTTGGCATGCCCTTTGCAGCCTCACTCCAAACGGGGCTCTCCGCTTCATCCATCCCCTGACTCCATACTAGCACCAACGGGCTGCTAAAGCGTTTCGCAGAAAACACCAAGGAACCTGTTTTTCACTCCAAGCACAAAGCGTGCGCAGCACGAGTCTTGGCACAGCAAAACACTTCCTTTGGCATGCCCTTTGCAGCCTCACTCCAAACGGGGCTCTCCGCTTCATCCATCCCCTGACTCCATACTAGCACCAACGGGCTGCTAAAGCGTTTCGCAGAAAACACCAAGGAACCTGTTTTTCAATCCAAGCACAAAGCGTGCGCAGCACGAGTCTTGGCACAGCAAAACACTTCCTTTGGCATGCCCTTTGCAGCCTCACTCCAAACGGGGCTCTCCGCTTCATCCATCCCCTGACTCCATACTAGCACCAACGGGCTGCTAAAGCGTTTCGCAGAAAACACCAAGGAACCTGTTTCTCACTCCAAGCACAAAGCGTGCGCAGCACGAGTCTTGGCACAGCAAAACACTTCCTTTGGCATGCCCTTTGCAGCCTCACTCCAAACGGGGCTCTCCGCTTCATCCATCCCCTGACTCCATACTAGCACCAACGGGCTGCTAAAGCGTTTCACAGAAAACACCAAGGAACCTGTTTCTCACTCCAAGCACAAAGCGTGCGCAGCACGAGTCTTGGCACAGCAAAACACTTCCTTTGGCATGCCCTTTGCAGCCTCACTCCAAACGGGGCTCTCCGCTTCATCCATCCCCTGACTCCATACTAGCACCAACGGGCTGCTAAAGCGTTTCGCAGAAAACACCAACGAACCTGTTTCTCACTCCAACCACAAAGCGTGCGCAGCACGAGTCTTGGCACAGCAAAACACTTCCTTTGGCATGCCCTTTGCAGCCTCACTCCAAACGGGGCTCTCCGCTTCATCCATCCCCTGACTCCATACTAGCACCAACGGGCTGCTAAAGCGTTTCGCAGAAAACACCAAGGAACCTGTTTCTCACTCCAAGCACAAAGCGTGCGCAGCACGAGTCTTGGCACAGCAAAACACTTCCTTTGGCATGCCCTTTGCAGCCTCACTCCAAACGGGGCTCTCCGCTTCATCCATCCCCTGACTCCATACTAGCACCAACGGGCTGCTAAAGCCTTTCGCAGAAAACACCAAGGAACCTGTTTCTCACTCCAAGCACAAAGCGTGCGCAGCACGAGTCTTGGCACAGCAAAACACTTCCTTTGGCATGCCCTTTGCAGCCTCACTCCAAACGGGGCTCTCCGCTTCATCCATCCCCTGACTCCATACTAGCACCAACGGGCTGCTAAAGCGTTTCACAGAAAACACCAAGGAAGCTGTTTCTCACTCCAAGCACAAAGCGTGCGCAGCACGAGTCTTGGCACAGCAAAACACTTCCTTTGGCATGCCCTTTGCAGCCTCACTCCAAACGGGGCTCTCCGCTTCATCCATCCCCTGACTCCATACTAGCACCAACGGGCTGCTAAAGCGTTTCGCAGAAAACACCAAGGAACCTGTTTCTCACTCCAAGCACAAATCGTGCGCAGCACGAGTCTTGGCACAGCAAAACACTTCCTTTGGCATGCCCTTTGCAGCCTCACTCCAAACGGGGCTCTCCGCTTCATCCATCCCCTGACTCCATACTAGCACCAACGGGCTGCTAAAGCGTTTCGCAGAAAACACCAAGGAACCTGTTTTTCACTCCAAGCACAAAGCGTGCGCAGCACGAGTCTTGGCACAGCAAAACACTTCCTTTGGCATGCCCTTTGCAGCCTCACTCCAAACGGGGCTCTCCGCTTCATCCATCCCCTGACTCCATACTAGCACCAACGGGCTGCTAAAGCGTTTCGCAGAAAACACCAAGGAACCTGTTTTTCAATCCAAGCACAAAGCGTGCGCAGCACGAGTCTTGGCACAGCAAAACACTTCCTTTGGCATGCCCTTTGCAGCCTCACTCCAAACAGGGCTCTCCGCTTCATCCATCCCCTGACTCCATACTAGCACCAACGGGCTGCGTTTCTGCGTTTCGCAGAAAACACCAAGGAAGCTGTTTCTCACTCCAAGCACAAAGCGTGCGCAGCACGAGTCTTGGCACAGCAAAACACTTCCTTTGGCATGCCCTTTGCAGCCTCACTCCAAACGGGGCTCTCCGCTTCATCCATCCCCTGACTCCATACTAGCACCAACGGGCTGCTAAAGCGTTTCGCAGAAAACACCAAGGAACCTGTTTTTCAATCCAAGCACAAAGCGTGCGCAGCACGAGTCTTGGCACAGCAAAACACTTCCTTTGGCATGCCCTTTGCAGCCTCACTCCAAACGGGGCTCTCCGCTTCATCCATCCCCTGACTCCATACTAGCACCAACGGGCTGCTAAAGCATTTCGCAGAAAACACCAAGGAACCTGTTTTTCACTCCAAGCACAAAGCGTGCGCAGCACGAGTCTTGGCACAGCAAAACACTTCCTTTGGCATGCCCTTTGCAGCCTCACTCCAAACGGGGCTCTCCGCTTCATCCATCCCCTGACTCCATACTAGCACCAACGGGCTGCTAAAGCGTTTCGCAGAAAACACCAAGGAACCTGTTTTTCAATCCAAGCACAAAGCGTGCGCAGCACGAGTCTTGGCACAGCAAAACACTTCCTTTGGCATGCCCTTTGCAGCCTCACTCCAAACGGGGCTCTCCGCTTCATCCATCCCCTGACTCCATACTAGCACCAACGGGCTGCTAAAGCGTTTCGCAGAAAACACCGAGGAACCTGTTTCTCACTCCAAGCACAAAGCGTGCGCAGCACGAGTCTTGGCACAGCAAAACACTTCCTTTGGCATGCCCTTTGCAGCCTCACTCCAAACGGGGCTCTCCGCTTCATCCATCCCCTGACTCCATACTAGCACCAACGGGCTGCTAAAGCGTTTCGCAGAAAACACCAAGGAACCTGTTTTTCAATCCAAGCACAAAGCGTGCGCAGCACGAGTCTTGGCACAGCAAAATACTTCCTTTGGCATGCCCTTTGCAGCCTCACTCCAAACGGGGCTCTCCGCTTCATCCATCCCCTGACTCCATACTAGCACCAACGGGCTGCTAAAGCGTTTCGCAGAAAACACCAAGGAACCTGTTTCTCACTCCAACCACAAAGCGTGCGCAGCACGAGTCTTGGCACAGCAAAACACTTCCTTTGGCATGCCCTTTGCAGCCTCACTCCAAACGGGGCTCTCCGCTTCATCCATCCCCTGACTCCATACTAGCACCAACGGGCTGCTAAAGCGTTTCGCAGAAAACACCAAGGAACCTGTTTCTCACTCCAAGCACAAAGCGTGCGCAGCACGAGTCTTGGCACAGCAAAACACTTCCTTTGGCATGCCCTTTGCAGCCTCACTCCAAACGGGGCTCTCCGCTTCATCCATCCCCTGACTCCATACTAGCACCAACGGGCTGCTAAAGCGTTTCGCAGAAAACACCAAGGAAGCTGTTTCTCACTCCAAGCACAAAGCGTGCGCAGCACGAGTCTTGGCACAGCAAAACACTTCCTTTGGCATGCCCTTTGCAGCCTCACTCCAAACGGGGCTCTCCGCTTCATCCATCCCCTGACTCCATACTAGCACCAACGGGCTGCTAAAGCGTTTCGCAGAAAACACCAAGGAACCTGTTTCTCACTCCAACCACAAAGCGTGCGCAGCACGAGTCTTGGCACAGCAAAACACTTCCTTTGGCATGCCCTTTGCAGCCTCACTCCAAACGGGGCTCTCCGCTTCATCCATCCCCTGACTCCATACTAGCACCAACGGGCTGCTAAAGCGTTTCGCAGAAAACACCAAGGAACCTGTTTTTCACTCCAAGCACAAAGCGTGCGCAGCACGAGTCTTGGCACAGCAAAACACTTCCTTTGGCATGCCCTTTGCAGCCTCACTCCAAACGGGGCTCTCCGCTTCATCCATCCCCTGACTCCATACTAGCACCAACGGGCTGCTAAAGCGTTTCGCAGAAAACACCAAGGAACCTGTTTTTCAATCCAAGCACAAAGCGTGCGCAGCACGAGTCTTGGCACAGCAAAACACTTCCTTTGGCATGCCCTTTGCAGCCTCACTCCAAACGGGGCTCTCCGCTTCATCCATCCCCTGACTCCATACTAGCACCAACGGGCTGCTAAAGCGTTTCGCAGAAAACACCAAGGAACCTGTTTCTCACTCCAAGCACAAAGCGTGCGCAGCACGAGTCTTGGCACAGCAAAACACTTCCTTTGGCATGCCCTTTGCAGCCTCACTCCAAACGGGGCTCTCCGCTTCATCCATCCCCTGACTCCATCCTAGCACCAACGGGCTGCTAAAGCGTTTCACAGAAAACACCAAGGAACCTGTTTCTCACTCCAAGCACAAAGCGTGCGCAGCACGAGTCTTGGCACAGCAAAACACTTCCTTTGGCATGCCCTTTGCAGCCTCACTCCAAACGGGGCTCTCCGCTTCATCCATCCCCTGACTCCATACTAGCACCAACGGGCTGCTAAAGCGTTTCGCAGAAAACACCAAGGAACCTGTTTCTCACTCCAACCACAAAGCGTGCGCAGCACGAGTCTTGGCACAGCAAAACACTTCCTTTGGCATGCCCTTTGCAGCCTCACTCCAAACGGGGCTCTCCGCTTCATCCATCCCCTGACTCCATACTAGCACCAACGGGCTGCTAAAGCGTTTCGCAGAAAACACCAAGGAACCTGTTTCTCACTCCAACCACAAAGCGTGCGCAGCACGAGTCTTGGCACAGCAAAACACTTCCTTTGGCATGCCCTTTGCAGCCTCACTCCAAACGGGGCTCTCCGCTTCATCCATCCCCTGACTCCATACTAGCACCAACGGGCTGCTAAAGCGTTTCGCAGAAAACACCAAGGAACCTGTTTCTCACTCCAAGCACAAAGCGTGCGCAGCACGAGTCTTGGCACAGCAAAACACTTCCTTTGGCATGCCCTTTGCAGCCTCACTCCAAACGGGGCTCTCCGCTTCATCCATCCCCTGACTCCATACTAGCACCAACGGGCTGCTAAAGCGTTTCGCAGAAAACACCAAGGAACCTGTTTCTCACTCCAAGCACAAAGCGTGCGCAGCACGAGTCTTGGCACAGCAAAACACTTCCTTTGGCATGCCCTTTGCAGCCTCACTCCAAACGGGGCTCTCCGCTTCATCCATCCCCTGACTCCATCCTAGCACCAACGGGCTGCGTTTCTGCGTTTCGCAGAAAACACCAAGGAACCTGTTTCTCACTCCAAGCACAAAGCGTGCGCAGCACAAGTCTTGGCACAGCAAAACACTTCCTTTGGCATGCCCTTTGCAGCCTCACTCCAAACGGGGCTCTCCGCTTCATCCATCCCCTGACTCCATACTAGCACCAACGGGCTGCTAAAGCGTTTCGCAGAAAACACCAAGGAACCTGTTTCTCACTCCAAGCACAAAGCGTGCGCAGCACGAGTCTTGGCACAGCAAAACACTTCCTTTGGCATGCCCTTTGCAGCCTCACTCCAAACGGGGCTCTCCGCTTCATCCATCCCCTGACTCCATACTAGCACCAACGGGCTGCGTTTCTGCGTTTCGCAGAAAACACCAAGGAACCTGTTTTTCACTCCAAGCACAAAGCGTGCGCAGCACGAGTCTTGGCACAGCAAAACACTTCCTTTGGCATGCCCTTTGCAGCCTCACTCCAAACGGGGCTCTCCGCTTCATCCATCCCCTGACTCCATACTAGCACCAACGGGCTGCTAAAGCGTTTCGCAGAAAACACCAAGGAACCTGTTTTTCAATCCAAGCACAAAGCGTGCGCAGCACGAGTCTTGGCACAGCAAAACACTTCCTTTGGCATGCCCTTTGCAGCCTCACTCCAAACGGGGCTCTCCGCTTCATCCATCCCCTGACTCCATACTAGCACCAACGGGCTGCTAAAGCGTTTCGCAGAAAACACCGAGGAACCTGTTTCTCACTCCAACCACAAAGCGTGCGCAGCACGAGTCTTGGCACAGCAAAACACTTCCTTTGGCATGCCCTTTGCAGCCTCACTCCAAACGGGGCTCTCCGCTTCATCCATCCCCTGACTCCATACTAGCACCAACGGGCTGCTAAAGCGTTTCGCAGAAAACACCAAGGAACCTGTTTTTCAATCCAAGCACAAAGCGTGCGCAGCACGAGTCTTGGCACAGCAAAATACTTCCTTTGGCATGCCCTTTGCAGCCTCACTCCAAACGGGGCTCTCCGCTTCATCCATCCCCTGACTCCATACTAGCACCAATGGGCTGCTAAAGCGTTTCGCAGAAAACACCAAGGAACCTGTTTCTCACTCCAAGCACAAAGCGTGCGCAGCACGAGTCTTGGCACAGCAAAACACTTCCTTTGGCATGCCCTTTGCAGCCTCACTCCAAACGGGGCTCTCCGCTTCATCCATCCCCTGACTCCATACTAGCACCAACGGGCTGCTAAAGCGTTTCGCAGAAAACACCAAGGAACCTGTTTCTCACTCCAACCACAAAGCGTGCGCAGCACGAGTCTTGGCACAGCAAAACACTTCCTTTGGCATGCCCTTTGCAGCCTCACTCCAAACGGGGCTCTCCGCTTCATCCATCCCCTGACTCCATACTAGCACCAACGGGCTGCTAAAGCGTTTCGCAGAAAACACCAACGAACCTGTTTCTCACTCCAACCACAAAGCGTGCGCAGCACGAGTCTTGGCACAGCAAAACACTTCCTTTGGCATGCCCTTTGCAGCCTCACTCCAAACGGGGCTCTCCGCTTCATCCATCCCCTGACTCCATACTAGCACCAACGGGCTGCTAAAGCGTTTCGCAGAAAACACCAAGGAAGCTGTTTCTCACTCCAAGCACAAAGCGTGCGCAGCACGAGTCTTGGCACAGCAAAACACTTCCTTTGGCATGCCCTTTGCAGCCTCACTCCAAACGGGGCTCTCCGCTTCATCCATCCCCTGACTCCATACTAGCACCAACGGGCTGCTAAAGCGTTTCGCAGAAAACACCAAGGAAGCTGTTTCTCACTCCAAGCACAAAGCGTGCGCAGCACGAGTCTTGGCACAGCAAAACACTTCCTTTGGCATGCCCTTTGCAGCCTCACTCCAAACGGGGCTCTCCGCTTCATCCATCCCCTGACTCCATACTAGCACCAACGGGCTGCTAAAGCGTTTCGCAGAAAACACCAAGGAACCTGTTTTTCACTCCAAGCACAAAGCGTGCGCAGCACGAGTCTTGGCACAGCAAAACACTTCCTTTGGCATGCCCTTTGCAGCCTCACTCCAAACGGGGCTCTCCGCTTCATCCATCCCCTGACTCCATACTAGCACCAACGGGCTGCTAAAGCGTTTCGCAGAAAACACCAAGGAACCTGTTTTTCAATCCAAGCACAAAGCGTGCGCAGCACGAGTCTTGGCACAGCAAAACACTTCCTTTGGCATGCCCTTTGCAGCCTCACTCCAAACGGGGCTCTCCGCTTCATCCATCCCCTGACTCCATACTAGCACCAACGGGCTGCTAAAGCGTTTCGCAGAAAACACCAAGGAACCTGTTTCTCACTCCAAGCACAAAGCGTGCGCAGCACGAGTCTTGGCACAGCAAAACACTTCCTTTGGCATGCCCTTTGCAGCCTCACTCCAAACGGGGCTCTCCGCTTCATCCATCCCCTGACTCCATACTAGCACCAACGGGCTGCTAAAGCGTTTCACAGAAAACACCAAGGAACCTGTTTCTCACTCCAAGCACAAAGCGTGCGCAGCACGAGTCTTGGCACAGCAAAACACTTCCTTTGGCATGCCCTTTGCAGCCTCACTCCAAACGGGGCTCTCCGCTTCATCCATCCCCTGACTCCATACTAGCACCAACGGGCTGCTAAAGCGTTTCGCAGAAAACACCAACGAACCTGTTTCTCACTCCAACCACAAAGCGTGCGCAGCACGAGTCTTGGCACAGCAAAACACTTCCTTTGGCATGCCCTTTGCAGCCTCACTCCAAACGGGGCTCTCCGCTTCATCCATCCCCTGACTCCATACTAGCACCAACGGGCTGCTAAAGCGTTTCGCAGAAAACACCAAGGAACCTGTTTCTCACTCCAAGCACAAAGCGTGCGCAGCACGAGTCTTGGCACAGCAAAACACTTCCTTTGGCATGCCCTTTGCAGCCTCACTCCAAACGGGGCTCTCCGCTTCATCCATCCCCTGACTCCATACTAGCACCAACGGGCTGCTAAAGCCTTTCGCAGAAAACACCAAGGAACCTGTTTCTCACTCCAAGCACAAAGCGTGCGCAGCACGAGTCTTGGCACAGCAAAACACTTCCTTTGGCATGCCCTTTGCAGCCTCACTCCAAACGGGGCTCTCCGCTTCATCCATCCCCTGACTCCATACTAGCACCAACGGGCTGCTAAAGCGTTTCACAGAAAACACCAAGGAAGCTGTTTCTCACTCCAAGCACAAAGCGTGCGCAGCACGAGTCTTGGCACAGCAAAACACTTCCTTTGGCATGCCCTTTGCAGCCTCACTCCAAACGGGGCTCTCCGCTTCATCCATCCCCTGACTCCATACTAGCACCAACGGGCTGCTAAAGCGTTTCGCAGAAAACACCAAGGAACCTGTTTCTCACTCCAACCACAAAGCGTGCGCAGCACGAGTCTTGGCACAGCAAAACACTTCCTTTGGCATGCCCTTTGCAGCCTCACTCCAAACGGGGCTCTCCGCTTCATCCATCCCCTGACTCCATACTAGCACCAACGGGCTGCTAAAGCGTTTCGCAGAAAACACCAAGGAACCTGTTTTTCACTCCAAGCACAAAGCGTGCGCAGCACGAGTCTTGGCACAGCAAAACACTTCCTTTGGCATGCCCTTTGCAGCCTCACTCCAAACGGGGCTCTCCGCTTCATCCATCCCCTGACTCCATACTAGCACCAACGGGCTGCTAAAGCGTTTCGCAGAAAACACCAAGGAACCTGTTTTTCAATCCAAGCACAAAGCGTGCGCAGCACGAGTCTTGGCACAGCAAAACACTTCCTTTGGCATGCCCTTTGCAGCCTCACTCCAAACAGGGCTCTCCGCTTCATCCATCCCCTGACTCCATACTAGCACCAACGGGCTGCTAAAGCGTTTCGCAGAAAACACCAAGGAAGCTGTTTCTCACTCCAAGCACAAAGCGTGCGCAGCACGAGTCTTGGCACAGCAAAACACTTCCTTTGGCATGCCCTTTGCAGCCTCACTCCAAACGGGGCTCTCCGCTTCATCCATCCCCTGACTCCATACTAGCACCAACGGGCTGCTAAAGCGTTTCGCAGAAAACACCAAGGAACCTGTTTTTCAATCCAAGCACAAAGCGTGCGCAGCACGAGTCTTGGCACAGCAAAACACTTCCTTTGGCATGCCCTTTGCAGCCTCACTCCAAACGGGGCTCTCCGCTTCATCCATCCCCTGACTCCATACTAGCACCAACGGGCTGCTAAAGCGTTTCGCAGAAAACACCAAGGAACCTGTTTCTCACTCCAAGCACAAAGCGTGCGCAGCACGAGTCTTGGCACAGCAAAACACTTCCTTTGGCATGCCCTTTGCAGCCTCACTCCAAACGGGGCTCTCCGCTTCATCCATCCCCTGACTCCATACTAGCACCAACGGGCTGCTAAAGCGTTTCACAGAAAACACCAAGGAACCTGTTTCTCACTCCAAGCACAAATCGTGCGCAGCACGAGTCTTGGCACAGCAAAACACTTCCTTTGGCATGCCCTTTGCAGCCTCACTCCAAACGGGGCTCTCCGCTTCATCCATCCCCTGACTCCATACTAGCACCAACGGGCTGCTAAAGCGTTTCGCAGAAAACACCAAGGAACCTGTTTCTCACTCCAACCACAAAGCGTGCGCAGCACGAGTCTTGGCACAGCAAAACACTTCCTTTGGCATGCCCTTTGCAGCCTCACTCCAAACGGGGCTCTCCGCTTCATCCATCCCCTGACTCCATCCTAGCACCAACGGGCTGCTAAAGCGTTTCGCAGAAAACACCAAGGAACCTGTTTCTCACTCCAAGCACAAAGCGTGCGCAGCACGAGTCTTGGCACAGCAAAACACTTCCTTTGGCATGCCCTTTGCAGCCTCACTCCAAACGGGGCTCTCCGCTTCATCCATCCCCTGACTCCATACTAGCACCAACGGGCTGCTAAAGCGTTTCGCAGAAAACACCAAGGAACCTGTTTCTCACTCCAACCACAAAGCGTGCGCAGCACGAGTCTTGGCACAGCAAAACACTTCCTTTGGCATGCCCTTTGCAGCCTCACTCCAAACGGGGCTCTCCGCTTCATCCATCCCCTGACTCCATACTAGCACCAACGGGCTGCTAAAGCGTTTCGCAGAAAACACCAAGGAACCTGTTTTTCACTCCAACCACAAAGCGTGCGCAGCACGAGTCTTGGCACAGCAAAACACTTCCTTTGGCATGCCCTTTGCAGCCTCACTCCAAACGGGGCTCTCCGCTTCATCCATCCCCTGACTCCATACTAGCACCAACGGGCTGCTAAAGCGTTTCGCAGAAAACACCAAGGAACCTGTTTTTCAATCCAAGCACAAAGCGTGCGCAGCACGAGTCTTGGCACAGCAAAACACTTCCTTTGGCATGCCCTTTGCAGCCTCACTCCAAACGGGGCTCTCCGCTTCATCCATCCCCTGACTCCATACTAGCACCAACGGGCTGCTAAAGCGTTTCGCAGAAAACACCAAGGAACCTGTTTCTCACTCCAACCACAAAGCGTGCGCAGCACGAGTCTTGGCACAGCAAAACACTTCCTTTGGCATGCCCTTTGCAGCCTCACTCCAAACGGGGCTCTCCGCTTCATCCATCCCCTGACTCCATACTAGCACCAACGGGCTGCTAAAGCGTTTCGCAGAAAACACCAAGGAACCTGTTTCTCACTCCAAGCACAAAGCGTGCGCAGCACGAGTCTTGGCACAGCAAAACACTTCCTTTGGCATGCCCTTTGCAGCCTCACTCCAAACGGGGCTCTCCGCTTCATCCATCCCCTGACTCCATACTAGCACCAACGGGCTGCTAAAGCGTTTCGCAGAAAACACCAAGGAACCTGTTTCTCACTCCAAGCACAAAGCGTGCGCAGCACGAGTCTTGGCACAGCAAAACACTTCCTTTGGCATGCCCTTTGCAGCCTCACTCCAAACGGGGCTCTCCGCTTCATCCATCCCCTGACTCCATCCTAGCACCAACGGGCTGCTAAAGCGTTTCGCAGAAAACACCAAGGAACCTGTTTCTCACTCCAAGCACAAAGCGTGCGCAGCACGAGTCTTGGCACAGCAAAACACTTCCTTTGGCATGCCCTTTGCAGCCTCACTCCAAACGGGGCTCTCCGCTTCATCCATCCCCTGACTCCATACTAGCACCAACGGGCTGCTAAAGCGTTTCGCAGAAAACACCAAGGAACCTGTTTCTCACTCCAAGCACAAAGCGTGCGCAGCACGAGTCTTGGCACAGCAAAACACTTCCTTTGGCATGCCCTTTGCAGCCTCACTCCAAACGGGGCTCTCCGCTTCATCCATCCCCTGACTCCATACTAGCACCAACGGGCTGCTAAAGCGTTTCGCAGAAAACACCAAGGAACCTGTTTTTCACTCCAAGCACAAAGCGTGCGCAGCACGAGTCTTGGCACAGCAAAACACTTCCTTTGGCATGCCCTTTGCAGCCTCACTCCAAACGGGGCTCTCCGCTTCATCCATCCCCTGACTCCATACTAGCACCAACGGGCTGCTAAAGCGTTTCGCAGAAAACACCAAGGAACCTGTTTTTCAATCCAAGCACAAAGCGTGCGCAGCACGAGTCTTGGCACAGCAAAACACTTCCTTTGGCATGCCCTTTGCAGCCTCACTCCAAACGGGGCTCTCCGCTTCATCCATCCCCTGACTCCATACTAGCACCAACGGGCTGCTAAAGCGTTTCGCAGAAAACACCAAGGAACCTGTTTCTCACTCCAACCACAAAGCGTGCGCAGCACGAGTCTTGGCACAGCAAAACACTTCCTTTGGCATGCCCTTTGCAGCCTCACTCCAAACGGGGCTCTCCGCTTCATCCATCCCCTGACTCCATACTAGCACCAACGGGCTGCGTTTCTGCGTTTCGCAGAAAACACCAAGGAACCTGTTTCTCACTCCAAGCACAAAGCGTGCGCAGCACGAGTCTTGGCACAGCAAAACACTTCCTTTGGCATGCCCTTTGCAGCCTCACTCCAAACGGGGCTCTCCGCTTCATTCATCCCCTGACTCCATACTAGCACCAACGGGCTGCTAAAGCGTTTCGCAGAAAACACCAAGGAACCTGTTTCTCACTCCAAGCACAAAGCGTGCGCAGCACGAGTCTTGGCACAGCAAAACACTTCCTTTGGCATGCCCTTTGCAGCCTCACTCCAAACGGGGCTCTCCGCTTCATCCATCCCCTGACTCCATACTAGCACCAACGGGCTGCTAAAGCGTTTCGCAGAAAACACCAAGGAACCTGTTTCTCACTCCAACCACAAAGCGTGCGCAGCACGAGTCTTGGCACAGCAAAACACTTCTCTTGGCATGCCCATTGCAACCTCACTCCAAACGGGGCTCTCCGCTTCATCCATCCCCTGACTCCATACTAGCACCAACGGGCTGCTAAAGCGTTTCGCAGAAAACACCAAGGAACCTGTTTCTCACTGCAAGCACAAAGCGTGCGCAGCACGAGTCTTGGCACAGCAAAACACTTCCTTTGGCATGCCCTTTGCAGCCTCACTCCAAACGGGGCTCTCCGCTTCATCCATCCCCTGACTCCATACTAGCACCAACGGGCTGCTAAAGCGTTTCGCAGAAAACACCAAGGAACCTGTTTCTCACTCCAAGCACAAAGCGTGCGCAGCACGAGTCTTGGCACAGCAAAACACTTCCTTTGGCATGCCCTTTGCAGCCTCACTCCAAACGGGGCTCTCCGCTTCATCCATCCCCTGACTCCATACTAGCACCAACGGGCTGCTAAAGCGTTTCGCAGAAAACACCAAGGAACCTGTTTCTCACTCCAAGCACAAAGCATGTGCAGCACGAGTCTTGGCACAGCAAAACACTTCCTTTGGCATGCCCTTTGCAGCCTCACTCCAAACGGGGCTCTCCGCTTCATCCATCCCCTGACTCCATACTAGCACCAACGGGCTGCTAAAGCGTTTCGCAGAAAACACCAAAGAACCTGTTTCTCACTCCAAGCACAAAGCGTGCGCAGCACGAGTCTTGGCACAGCAAAACACTTCTCTTGGCATGCCCATTGCAACCTCACTCCAAACGGGGCTCTCCATACATCCCCTGACTCCATACTAGCACCAACGGGCTGCTAAAGCGTTTCGCAGAAAACACCAAGGAACCTGTTTCTCACTCCAAGCACAAAGCGTGCGCAGCACGAGTCTTGGCACAGCAAAACACTTCCTTTGGCATGCCCTTTGCAGCCTCACTCCAAACGGGGCTCTCCGCTTCATCCATCCCCTGACTCCATACTAGCACCAACGGGCTGCTAAAGCGTTTCGCAGAAAACACCAAGGAACCTGTTTCTCACTCCAAGCACAAAGCGTGCGCAGCACGAGTCTTGGCACAGCAAAACACTTCCTTTGGCATGCCCTTTGCAGCCTCACTCCAAACGGGGCTCTCCGCTTCATCCATCCCCTGACTCCATACTAGCACCAACGGGCTGCTAAAGCGTTTCGCAGAAAACACCAAGGAACCTGTTTTTCAATCCAAGCACAAAGCGTGCGCAGCACGAGTCTTGGCACAGCAAAATACTTCCTTTGGCATGCCCTTTGCAGCCTCACTCCAAACGGGGCTCTCCGCTTCATCCATCCCCTGACTCCATACTAGCACCAACGGGCTGCTAAAGCGTTTCGCAGAAAACACCAACGAACCTGTTTCTCACTCCAACCACAAAGCGTGCGCAGCACGAGTCTTGGCACAGCAAAACACTTCCTTTGGCATGCCCTTTGCAGCCTCACTCCAAACGGGGCTCTCCGCTTCATCCATCCCCTGACTCCATACTAGCACCAACGGGCTGCTAAAGTGTTTCGCAGAAAACACCAAGGAACCTGTTTCTCACTCCAACCACAAAGCGTGCGCAGCACGAGTCTTGGCACAGCAAAACACTTCCTTTGGCATGCCCTTTGCAGCCTCACTCCAAACGGGGCTCTCCGCTTCATCCATCCCCTGACTCCATACTAGCACCAACGGGCTGCTAAAGCGTTTCGCAGAAAACACCAAGGAACCTGTTTTTCACTCCAAGCACAAAGCGTGCGCAGCACGAGTCTTGGCACAGCAAAACACTTCCTTTGGCATGCCCTTTGCAGCCTCACTCCAAACGGGGCTCTCCGCTTCATCCATCCCCTGACTCCATACTAGCACCAACGGGCTGCTAAAGCGTTTCGCAGAAAACACCAAGGAACCTGTTTTTCAATCCAAGCACAAAGCGTGCGCAGCACGAGTCTTGGCACAGCAAAACACTTCCTTTGGCATGCCCTTTGCAGCCTCACTCCAAACAGGGCTCTCCGCTTCATCCATCCCCTGACTCCTTACTAGCACCAACGGGCTGCTAAAGCGTTTCGCAGAAAACACCAAGGAAGCTGTTTCTCACTCCAAGCACAAAGCGTGCGCAGCACGAGTCTTGGCACAGCAAAACACTTCCTTTGGCATGCCCTTTGCAGCCTCACTCCAAACGGGGCTCTCCGCTTCATCCATCCCCTGACTCCATACTAGCACCAACGGGCTGCTAAAGCGTTTCGCAGAAAACACCAAGGAACCTGTTTTTCACTCCAAGCACAAAGCGTGCGCAGCACGAGTCTTGGCACAGCAAAACACTTCCTTTGGCATGCCCTTTGCAGCCTCACTCCAAACGGGGCTCTCCGCTTCATCCATCCCCTGACTCCATACTAGCACCAACGGGCTGCTAAAGCGTTTCGCAGAAAACACCAAGGAACCTGTTTCTCACTCCAAGCACAAAGCGTGCGCAGCACGAGTCTTGGCACAGCAAAACACTTCCTTTGGCATGCCCTTTGCAGCCTCACTCCAAACGGGGCTCTCCGCTTCATCCATCCCCTGACTCCATACTAGCACCAACGGGCTGCTAAAGCGTTTCGCAGAAAACACCAAGGAACCTGTTTTTCACTCCAAGCACAAAGCGTGCGCAGCACGAGTCTTGGCACAGCAAAACACTTCCTTTGGCATGCCCTTTGCAGCCTCACTCCAAACGGGGCTCTCCGCTTCATCCATCCCCTGACTCCATACTAGCACCAACGGGCTGCTAAAGCGTTTCGCAGAAAACACCAAGGAACCTGTTTCTCACTCCAAGCACAAAGCGTGCGCAGCACGAGTCTTGGCACAGCAAAACACTTCCTTTGGCATGCCCTTTGCAGCCTCACTCCAAACGGGGCTCTCCGCTTCATCCATCCCCTGACTCCATACTAGCACCAACGGGCTGCTAAAGCGTTTCGCAGAAAACAGCAAGGAACCTGTTTCTCACTCCAAGCACAAAGCGTGCGCAGCACGAGTCTTGGCACAGCAAAACACTTCCTTTGGCATGCCCTTTGCAGCCTCACTCCAAACGGGGCTCTCCGCTTCATCCATCCCCTGACTCCATACTAGCACCAACGGGCTGCTAAAGCGTTTCGCAGAAAACACCAAGGAACCTGTTTCTCACTCCAAGCACAAAGCGTGCGCAGCACGAGTCTTGGCACAGCAAAACACTTCCTTTGGCATGCCCTTTGCAGCCTCACTCCAAACGGGGCTCTCCGCTTCATCCATCCCCTGACTCCATACTAGCACCAACGGGCTGCTAAAGCGTTTCGCAGAAAACACCAAGGAACCTGTTTCTCACTCCAAGCACAAATCGTGCGCAGCACGAGTCTTGGCACAGCAAAACACTTCCTTTGGCATGCCCTTTGCAGCCTCACTCCAAACGGGGCTCTCCGCTTCATCCATCCCCTGACTCCATACTAGCACCAACGGGCTGCGTTTCTGCGTTTCGCAGAAAACACCAAGGAACCTGTTTCTCACTCCAACCACAAAGCGTGCGCAGCACGAGTCTTGGCACAGCAAAACACTTCCTTTGGCATGCCCTTTGCAGCCTCACTCCAAACGGGGCTCTCCGCTTCATCCATCCCCTGACTCCATACTAGCACCAACGGGCTGCTAAAGCGTTTCGCAGAAAACACCAAGGAACCTGTTTCTCACTCCAAGCACAAAGCGTGCGCAGCACGAGTCTTGGCACAGCAAAACACTTCCTTTGGCATGCCCTTTGCAGCCTCACTCCAAACGGGGCTCTCCGCTTCATCCATCCCCTGACTCCATACTAGCACCAACGGGCTGCTAAAGCGTTTCGCAGAAAACACCAAGGAACCTGTTTCTCACTCCAAGCACAAAGCGTGCGCAGCACGAGTCTTGGCACAGCAAAACACTTCCTTTGGCATGCCCTTTGCAGCCTCACTCCAAACGGGGCTCTCCGCTTCATCCATCCCCTGACTCCATACTAGCACCAACGGGCTGCTAAAGCGTTTCGCAGAAAACACCAAGGAACCTGTTTCTCACTCCAAGCACAAAGCGTGCGCAGCACGAGTCTTGGCACAGCAAAACACTTCCTTTGGCATGCCCTTTGCAGCCTCACTCCAAACGGGGCTCTCCGCTTCATCCATCCCCTGACTCCATACTAGCACCAACGGGCTGCTAAAGCGTTTCGCAGAAAACACCAAGGAACCTGTTTCTCACTGCAAGCACAAAGCGTGCGCAGCACGAGTCTTGGCACAGCAAAACACTTCCTTTGGCATGCCCTTTGCAGCCTCACTCCAAACGGGGCTCTCCGCTTCATCCATCCCCTGACTCCATACTAGCACCAACGGGCTGCTAAAGCGTTTCGCAGAAAACACCAAGGAACCTGTTTTTCACTCCAAGCACAAAGCGTGCGCAGCACGAGTCTTGGCACAGCAAAACACTTCCTTTGGCATGCCCTTTGCAGCCTCACTCCAAACGGGGCTCTCCGCTTCATCCATCCCCTGACTCCATACTAGCACCAACGGGCTGCTAAAGCGTTTCGCAGAAAACACCAAGGAACCTGTTTTTCACTCCAACCACAAAGCGTGCGCAGCACGAGTCTTGGCACAGCAAAACACTTCCTTTGGCATGCCCTTTGCAGCCTCACTCCAAACGGGGCTCTCCGCTTCATCCATCCCCTGACTCCATACTAGCACCAACGGGCTGCTAAAGCGTTTCGCAGAAAACACCAAGGAACCTGTTTCTCACTCCAAGCACAAAGCGTGCGCAGCACGAGTCTTGGCACAGCAAAACACTTCCTTTGGCATGCCCTTTGCAGCCTCACTCCAAACGGGGCTCTCCGCTTCATCCATCCCCTGACTCCATACTAGCACCAACGGGCTGCGTTTCTGCGTTTCGCAGAAAACACCAAGGAACCTGTTTCTCACTCCAAGCACAAAGCGTGCGCAGCACGAGTCTTGGCACAGCAAAACACTTCCTTTGGCATGCCCTTTGCAGCCTCACTCCAAACGGGGCTCTCCGCTTCATCCATCCCCTGACTCCATCCTAGCACCAACGGGCTGCTAAAGCGTTTCGCAGAAAACACCAAGGAACCTGTTTCTCACTCCAAGCACAAAGCGTGCGCAGCACGAGTCTTGGCACAGCAAAACACTTCCTTTGGCATGCCCTTTGCAGCCTCACTCCAAACGGGGCTCTCCGCTTCATCCATCCCCTGACTCCATACTAGCACCAACGGGCTGCTAAAGCGTTTCGCAGAAAACACCAAGGAACCTGTTTCTCACTCCAACCACAAAGCGTGCGCAGCACGAGTCTTGGCACAGCAAAACACTTCTCTTGGCATGCCCATTGCAACCTCACTCCAAACGGGGCTCTCCGCTTCATCCATCCCCTGACTCCATACTAGCACCAACGGGCTGCTAAAGCGTTTCGCAGAAAACACCAAGGAACCTGTTTCTCACTCCAAGCACAAAGCGTGCGCAGCACGAGTCTTGGCACAGCAAAACACTTCCTTTGGCATGCCCTTTGCAGCCTCACTCCAAACGGGGCTCTCCGCTTCATCCATCCCCTGACTCCATACTAGCACCAACGGGCTGCTAAAGCGTTTCGCAGAAAACACCAAGGAACCTGTTTCTCACTCCAAGCACAAAGCGTGCGCAGCACGAGTCTTGGCACAGCAAAACACTTCCTTTGGCATGCCCTTTGCAGCCTCACTCCAAACGGGGCTCTCCGCTTCATCCATCCCCTGACTCCATACTAGCACCAACGGGCTGCTAAAGCGTTTCGCAGAAAACACCAAGGAACCTGTTTCTCACTCCAAGCACAAAGCGTGCGCAGCACGAGTCTTGGCACAGCAAAACACTTCCTTTGGCATGCCCTTTGCAGCCTCACTCCAAACGGGGCTCTCCGCTTCATCCATCCCCTGACTCCATACTAGCACCTACGGGCTGCTAAAGCGTTTCGCAGAAAACACCAAGGAACCTGTTTCTCACTCCAACCACAAAGCGTGCGCAGCACGAGTCTTGGCACAGCAAAACACTTCCTTTGGCATGCCCTTTGCAGCCTCACTCCAAACGGGGCTCTCCGCTTCATCCATCCCCTGACTCCATACTAGCACCAACGGGCTGCTAAAGCGTTTCGCAGAAAACACCAAGGAACCTGTTTTTCACTCCAAGCACAAAGCGTGCGCAGCACGAGTCTTGGCACAGCAAAACACTTCCTTTGGCATGCCCTTTGCAGCCTCACTCCAAACGGGGCTCTCCGCTTCATCCATCCCCTGACTCCATACTAGCACCAACGGGCTGCTAAAGCGTTTCGCAGAAAACACCAAGGAACCTGTTTCTCACTCCAAGCACAAAGCGTGCGCAGCACGAGTCTTGGCACAGCAAAACACTTCCTTTGGCATGCCCTTTGCAGCCTCACTCCAAACGGGGCTCTCCGCTTCATCCATCCCCTGACTCCATACTAGCACCAACGGGCTGCGTTTCTGCGTTTCGCAGAAAACACCAAGGAACCTGTTTTTCACTCCAAGCACAAAGCGTGCGCAGCACGAGTCTTGGCACAGCAAAACACTTCCTTTGGCATGCCCTTTGCAGCCTCACTCCAAACGGGGCTCTCCGCTTCATCCATCCCCTGACTCCATACTAGCACCAACGGGCTGCTAAAGCGTTTCGCAGAAAACACCAAGGAACCTGTTTCTCACTCCAAGCACAAAGCGTGCGCAGCACGAGTCTTGGCACAGCAAAACACTTCCTTTGGCATGCCCTTTGCAGCCTCACTCCAAACGGGGCTCTCCGCTTCATCCATCCCCTGACTCCATACTAGCACCAACGGGCTGCTAAAGCGTTTCGCAGAAAACAGCAAGGAACCTGTTTCTCACTCCAAGCACAAAGCGTGCGCAGCACGAGTCTTGGCACAGCAAAACACTTCCTTTGGCATGCCCTTTGCAGCCTCACTCCAAACGGGGCTCTCCGCTTCATCCATCCCCTGACTCCATACTAGCACCAACGGGCTGCTAAAGCGTTTCGCAGAAAACACCAAGGAACCTGTTTCTCACTCCAAGCACAAAGCGTGCGCAGCACGAGTCTTGGCACAGCAAAACACTTCCTTTGGCATGCCCTTTGCAGCCTCACTCCAAACGGGGCTCTCCGCTTCATCCATCCCCTGACTCCATACTAGCACCAACGGGCTGCTAAAGCGTTTCGCAGAAAACACCAAGGAACCTGTTTCTCACTCCAAGCACAAATCGTGCGCAGCACGAGTCTTGGCACAGCAAAACACTTCCTTTGGCATGCCCTTTGCAGCCTCACTCCAAACGGGGCTCTCCGCTTCATCCATCCCCTGACTCCATACTAGCACCAACGGGCTGCTAAAGCGTTTCGCAGAAAACACCAAGGAACCTGTTTCTCACTCCAAGCACAAAGCGTGCGCAGCACGAGTCTTGGCACAGCAAAACACTTCCTTTGGCATGCCCTTTGCAGCCTCACTCCAAACGGGGCTCTCCGCTTCATCCATCCCCTGACTCCATACTAGCACCAACGGGCTGCTAAAGCGTTTCGCAGAAAACACCAAGGAACCTGTTTCTCACTCCAAGCACAAAGCGTGCGCAGCACGAGTCTTGGCACAGCAAAACACTTCCTTTGGCATGCCCTTTGCAGCCTCACTCCAAACGGGGCTCTCCGCTTCATCCATCCCCTGACTCCATACTAGCACCAACGGGCTGCTAAAGCGTTTCGCAGAAAACACCAAGGAACCTGTTTCTCACTCCAAGCACAAAGCGTGCGCAGCACGAGTCTTGGCACAGCAAAACACTTCCTTTGGCATGCCCTTTGCAGCCTCACTCCAAACGGGGCTCTCCGCTTCATCCATCCCCTGACTCCATACTAGCACCAACGGGCTGCTAAAGCGTTTCGCAGAAAACACCAAGGAACCTGTTTCTCACTCCAAGCACAAAGCGTGCGCAGCACGAGTCTTGGCACAGCAAAACACTTCCTTTGGCATGCCCTTTGCAGCCTCACTCCAAACGGGGCTCTCCGCTTCATCCATCCCCTGACTCCATACTAGCACCAACGGGCTGCTAAAGCGTTTCGCAGAAAACACCAAGGAACCTGTTTCTCACTCCAAGCACAAAGCGTGCGCAGCACGAGTCTTGGCACAGCAAAACACTTCCTTTGGCATGCCCTTTGCAGCCTCACTCCAAACGGGGCTCTCCGCTTCATCCATCCCCTGACTCCATACTAGCACCAACGGGCTGCTAAAGCGTTTCGCAGAAAACACCAAGGAACCTGTTTTTCACTCCAAGCACAAAGCGTGCGCAGCACGAGTCTTGGCACAGCAAAACACTTCCTTTGGCATGCCCTTTGCAGCCTCACTCCAAACGGGGCTCTCCGCTTCATCCATCCCCTGACTCCATACTAGCACCAACGGGCTGCTAAAGCGTTTCGCAGAAAACACCAAGGAACCTGTTTTTCACTCCAACCACAAAGCGTGCGCAGCACGAGTCTTGGCACAGCAAAACACTTCCTTTGGCATGCCCTTTGCAGCCTCACTCCAAACGGGGCTCTCCGCTTCATCCATCCCCTGACTCCATACTAGCACCAACGGGCTGCTAAAGCGTTTCGCAGAAAACACCAAGGAACCTGTTTCTCACTCCAACCACAAAGCGTGCGCAGCACGAGTCTTGGCACAGCAAAACACTTCCTTTGGCATGCCCTTTGCAGCCTCACTCCAAACGGGGCTCTCCGCTTCATCCATCCCCTGACTCCATACTAGCACCAACGGGCTGCGTTTCTGCGTTTCGCAGAAAACACCAAGGAACCTGTTTCTCACTCCAAGCACAAAGCGTGCGCAGCACGAGTCTTGGCACAGCAAAACACTTCCTTTGGCATGCCCTTTGCAGCCTCACTCCAAACGGGGCTCTCCGCTTCATCCATCCCCTGACTCCATCCTAGCACCAACGGGCTGCTAAAGCGTTTCGCAGAAAACACCAAGGAACCTGTTTCTCACTCCAAGCACAAAGCGTGCGCAGCACGAGTCTTGGCACAGCAAAACACTTCCTTTGGCATGCCCTTTGCAGCCTCACTCCAAACGGGGCTCTCCGCTTCATCCATCCCCTGACTCCATACTAGCACCAACGGGCTGCTAAAGCGTTTCGCAGAAAACACCAAGGAACCTGTTTCTCACTCCAACCACAAAGCGTGCGCAGCACGAGTCTTGGCACAGCAAAACACTTCTCTTGGCATGCCCATTGCAACCTCACTCCAAACGGGGCTCTCCGCTTCATCCATCCCCTGACTCCATACTAGCACCAACGGGCTGCTAAAGCGTTTCGCAGAAAACACCAAGGAACCTGTTTCTCACTCCAAGCACAAAGCGTGCGCAGCACGAGTCTTGGCACAGCAAAACACTTCCTTTGGCATGCCCTTTGCAGCCTCACTCCAAACGGGGCTCTCCGCTTCATCCATCCCCTGACTCCATACTAGCACCAACGGGCTGCTAAAGCGTTTCGCAGAAAACACCAAGGAACCTGTTTCTCACTCCAAGCACAAAGCGTGCGCAGCACGAGTCTTGGCACAGCAAAACACTTCCTTTGGCATGCCCTTTGCAGCCTCACTCCAAACGGGGCTCTCCGCTTCATCCATCCCCTGACTCCATACTAGCACCAACGGGCTGCTAAAGCGTTTCGCAGAAAACACCAAGGAACCTGTTTCTCACTCCAAGCACAAAGCGTGCGCAGCACGAGTCTTGGCACAGCAAAACACTTCCTTTGGCATGCCCTTTGCAGCCTCACTCCAAACGGGGCTCTCCGCTTCATCCATCCCCTGACTCCATACTAGCACCTACGGGCTGCTAAAGCGTTTCGCAGAAAACACCAAGGAACCTGTTTCTCACTCCAACCACAAAGCGTGCGCAGCACGAGTCTTGGCACAGCAAAACACTTCCTTTGGCATGCCCTTTGCAGCCTCACTCCAAACGGGGCTCTCCGCTTCATCCATCCCCTGACTCCATACTAGCACCAACGGGCTGCTAAAGCGTTTCGCAGAAAACACCAAGGAACCTGTTTTTCACTCCAAGCACAAAGCGTGCGCAGCACGAGTCTTGGCACAGCAAAACACTTCCTTTGGCATGCCCTTTGCAGCCTCACTCCAAACGGGGCTCTCCGCTTCATCCATCCCCTGACTCCATACTAGCACCAACGGGCTGCTAAAGCGTTTCGCAGAAAACACCAAGGAACCTGTTTCTCACTCCAAGCACAAAGCGTGCGCAGCACGAGTCTTGGCACAGCAAAACACTTCCTTTGGCATGCCCTTTGCAGCCTCACTCCAAACGGGGCTCTCCGCTTCATCCATCCCCTGACTCCATACTAGCACCAACGGGCTGCGTTTCTGCGTTTCGCAGAAAACACCAAGGAACCTGTTTCTCACTCCAAGCACAAAGCGTGCGCAGCACGAGTCTTGGCACAGCAAAACACTTCCTTTGGCATGCCCTTTGCAGCCTCACTCCAAACGGGGCTCTCCGCTTCATCCATCCCCTGACTCCATCCTAGCACCAACGGGCTGCTAAAGCGTTTCGCAGAAAACACCAAGGAACCTGTTTCTCACTCCAAGCACAAAGCGTGCGCAGCACGAGTCTTGGCACAGCAAAACACTTCCTTTGGCATGCCCTTTGCAGCCTCACTCCAAACGGGGCTCTCCGCTTCATCCATCCCCTGACTCCATACTAGCACCAACGGGCTGCTAAAGCGTTTCGCAGAAAACACCAAGGAACCTGTTTCTCAATCCAAGCACAAAGCGTGCGCAGCACGAGTCTTGGCACAGCAAAATACTTCCTTTGGCATGCCCTTTGCAGCCTCACTCCAAACGGGGCTCTCCGCTTCATCCATCCCCTGACTCCATACTAGCACCAACGGGCTGCTAAAGCGTTTCGCAGAAAACACCAAGGAACCTGTTTTTCAATCCAAGCACAAAGCGTGCGCAGCACGAGTCTTGGCACAGCAAAATACTTCCTTTGGCATGCCCTTTGCAGCCTCACTCCAAACGGGGCTCTCCGCTTCATCCATCCCCTGACTCCATCCTAGCACCAACGGCTGCTAAAGTGTTTCGCAGAAAACACCAAGGAACCTGTTTCTCACTCCAAGCACAAAGCGTGCGCAGCACGAGTCTTGGCACAGCAAAACACTTCCTTTGGCATGCCCTTTGCAGCCTCACTCCAAACGGGGCTCTCCGCTTCATCCATCCCCTGACTCCATACTAGCACCAACGGGCTGCTAAAGCGTTTCGCAGAAAACACCAAGGAACCTGTTTCTCACTCCAAGCACAAAGCGTGCGCAGCACGAGTCTTGGCACAGCAAAACACTTCCTTTGGCATGCCCTTTGCAGCCTCACTCCAAACGGGGCTCTCCGCTTCATCCATCCCCTGACTCCATACTAGCACCAACGGGCTGCTAAAGCGTTTCGCAGAAAACACCAAGGAACCTGTTTCTCACTCCAAGCACAAAGCGTGCGCAGCACGAGTCTTGGCACAGCAAAACACTTCCTTTGGCATGCCCTTTGCAGCCTCACTCCAAACGGGGCTCTCCGCTTCATCCATCCCCTGACTCCATACTAGCACCAACGGGCTGCTAAAGCGTTTCACAGAAAACACCAAGGAACCTGTTTCTCACTCCAAGCACAAAGCGTGCGCAGCACGAGTCTTGGCACAGCAAAACACTTCCTTTGGCATGCCCTTTGCAGCCTCACTCCAAACGGGACTCTCCGCTTCATCCATCCCCTGACTCCATACTAGCACCAACGGGCTGCTAAAGCGTTTCGCAGAAAACACCAAGGAAGCTGTTTCTCACTCCAAGCACAAAGCGTGCGCAGCACGAGTCTTGGCACAGCAAAACACTTCCTTTGGCATGCCCTTTGCAGCCTCACTCCAAACGGGGCTCTCCGCTTCATCCATCCCCTGACTCCATACTAGCACCAACGGGCTGCTAAAGCGTTTCGCAGAAAACACCAAGGAACCTGTTTCTCACTCCAAGCACAAAGCGTGCGCAGCACGAGTCTTGGCACAGCAAAACACTTCCTTTGGCATGCCCTTTGCAGCCTCACTCCAAACGGGGCTCTCCGCTTCATCCATCCCCTGACTCCATACTAGCACCAACGGGCTGCTAAAGCGTTTCGCAGAAAACACCAAGGAACCTGTTTTCTCACTCCAAGCACAAAGCGTGCGCAGCACGAGTCTTGGCACAGCAAAACACTTCCTTTGGCATGCCCTTTGCAGCCTCACTCCAAACGGGGCTCTCCGCTTCATCCATCCCCTGACTCCATACTAGCACCAACGGGCTGCTAAAGCGTTTCGCAGAAAACACCAAGGAACCTGTTTTTCAATCCAAGCACAAAGCGTGCGCAGCACGAGTCTTGGCACAGCAAAACACTTCCTTTGGCATGCCCTTTGCAGCCTCACTCCAAACGGGGCTCTCCGCTTCATCCATCCCCTGACTCCATACTAGCACCAACGGGCTGCTAAAGCTGTTTCGCAGAAAACACCAAGGAACCTGTTTCTCACTCCAAGCACAAAGCGTGCGCAGCACGAGTCTTGGCACAGCAAAACACTTCCTTTGGCATGCCCTTTGCAGCCTCACTCCAAACGGGGCTCTCCGCTTCATCCATCCCCTGACTCCATACTAGCACCAACGGCCTGCTAAAGCGTTTCACAGAAAACACCAAGGAACCTGTTTCTCACTCCAAGCACAAAGCGTGCGCAGCACGAGTCTTGGCACAGCAAAACACTTCCTTTGGCATGCCCTTTGCAGCCTCACTCCAAACGGGGCTCTCCGCTTCATCCATCCCCTGACTCCATACTAGCACCAACGGGCTGCTAAAGCGTTTCGCAGAAAACACCAAGGAACCTGTTTCTCACTCCAAGCACAAAGCGTGCGCAGCACGAGTCTTGGCACAGCAAAACACTTCCTTTGGCATGCCCTTTGCAGCCTCACTCCAAACGGGGCTCTCCGCTTCATCCATCCCCTGACTCCATACTAGCACCAACGGGCTGCTAAAGCGTTTCGCAGAAAACACCAAGGAACCTGTTTCTCATTCCAAGCACAAAGCGTGCGCAGCACGAGTCTTGGCACAGCAAAACACTTCCTTTGGCATGCCCTTTGCAGCCTCACTCCAAACGGGGCTCTCCGCTTCATCCATCCCCTGACTCCATACTAGCACCAACGGGCTGCTAAAGCGTTTCGCAGAAAACACCAAGGAACCTGTTTTTCCCTCCAAGCACAAAGCGTGCGCAGCACGAGTCTTGGCACAGCAAAACACTTCCTTTGGCATGCCCTTTGCAGCCTCACTCCAAACGGGGCTCTCCGCTTCATCCATCCCCTGACTCCATACTAGCACCAACGGGCTGCTAAAGCGTTTCACAGAAAACACCAAGGAACCTGTTTCTCACTCCAAGCACAAAGCGTGCGCAGCACGAGTCTTGGCACAGCAAAACACTTCCTTTGGCATGCCCTTTGCAGCCTCACTCCAAACGGGGCTCTCCGCTTCATCCATCCCCTGACTCCATACTAGCACCAACGGGCTGCTAAAGCGTTTCGCAGAAAACACCAAGGAACCTGTTTCTCACTCCAAGCACAAAGCGTGCGCAGCACGAGTCTTGGCACAGCAAAACACTTCCTTTGGCATGCCCTTTGCAGCCTCACTCCAAACGGGGCTCTCCGCTTCATCCATCCCCTGACTCCATACTAGCACCAACGGGCTGCTAAAGCGTTTCGCAGAAAACACCAAGGAACCTGTTTCTCACTCCAAGCACAAAGCGTGCGCAGCACGAGTCTTGGCACAGCAAAACACTTCCTTTGGCATGCCCTTTGCAGCCTCACTCCAAACGGGGCTCTCCGCTTCATCCATCCCCTGACTCCATACTAGCACCAACGGGCTGCTAAAGCGTTTCGCAGAAAACACCAAGGAACCTGTTTCTCACTCCAAGCACAAAGCGTGCGCAGCACGAGTCTTGGCACAGCAAAACACTTCCTTTGGCATGCCCTTTGCAGCCTCACTCCAAACGGGGCTCTCCGCTTCATCCATCCCCTGACTCCATACTAGCACCAACGGGCTGCTAAAGCGTTTCGCAGAAAACACCAAGGAACCTGTTTCTCACTCCAACCACAAAGCGTGCGCAGCACGAGTCTTGGCACAGCAAAACACTTCTCTTGGCATGCCCATTGCAACCTCACTCCAAACGGGGCTCTCCGCTTCATCCATCCCCTGACTCCATACTAGCACCAACGGGCTGCTAAAGCGTTTCGCAGAAAACACCAAGGAACCTGTTTCTCACTCCAAGCACAAAGCGTGCGCAGCACGAGTCTTGGCACAGCAAAACACTTCCTTTGGCATGCCCTTTGCAGCCTCACTCCAAACGGGGCTCTCCGCTTCATCCATCCCCTGACTCCATACTAGCACCAACGGGCTGCTAAAGCGTTTCGCAGAAAACACCAAGGAACCTGTTTCTCATTCCAAGCACAAAGCGTGCGCAGCACGAGTCTTGGCACAGCAAAACACTTCCTTTGGCATGCCCTTTGCAGCCTCACTCCAAACGGGGCTCTCCGCTTCATCCATCCCCTGACTCCATACTAGCACCAACGGGCTGCTAAAGCGTTTCGCAGAAAACACCAAGGAACCTGTTTTTCCCTCCAAGCACAAAGCGTGCGCAGCACGAGTCTTGGCACAGCAAAACACTTCCTTTGGCATGCCCTTTGCAGCCTCACTCCAAACGGGGCTCTCCGCTTCATCCATCCCCTGACTCCATACTAGCACCAACGGGCTGCTAAAGCGTTTCACAGAAAACACCAAGGAACCTGTTTCTCACTCCAAGCACAAAGCGTGCGCAGCACGAGTCTTGGCACAGCAAAACACTTCCTTTGGCATGCCCTTTGCAGCCTCACTCCAAACGGGGCTCTCCGCTTCATCCATCCCCTGACTCCATACTAGCACCAACGGGCTGCTAAAGCGTTTCGCAGAAAACACCAAGGAACCTGTTTCTCACTCCAAGCACAAAGCGTGCGCAGCACGAGTCTTGGCACAGCAAAACACTTCCTTTGGCATGCCCTTTGCAGCCTCACTCCAAACGGGGCTCTCCGCTTCATCCATCCCCTGACTCCATACTAGCACCAACGGGCTGCTAAAGCGTTTCGCAGAAAACACCAAGGAACCTGTTTCTCACTCCAAGCACAAAGCGTGCGCAGCACGAGTCTTGGCACAGCAAAACACTTCCTTTGGCATGCCCTTTGCAGCCTCACTCCAAACGGGGCTCTCCGCTTCATCCATCCCCTGACTCCATACTAGCACCAACGGGCTGCTAAAGCGTTTCGCAGAAAACACCAAGGAACCTGTTTCTCACTCCAAGCACAAAGCGTGCGCAGCACGAGTCTTGGCACAGCAAAACACTTCCTTTGGCATGCCCTTTGCAGCCTCACTCCAAACGGGGCTCTCCGCTTCATCCATCCCCTGACTCCATACTAGCACCAACGGGCTGCTAAAGCGTTTCGCAGAAAACACCAAGGAACCTGTTTCTCACTCCAACCACAAAGCGTGCGCAGCACGAGTCTTGGCACAGCAAAACACTTCTCTTGGCATGCCCATTGCAACCTCACTCCAAACGGGGCTCTCCGCTTCATCCATCCCCTGACTCCATACTAGCACCAACGGGCTGCTAAAGCGTTTCGCAGAAAACACCAAGGAACCTGTTTCTCACTCCAACCACAAAGCGTGCGCAGCACGAGTCTTGGCACAGCAAAACACTTCCTTTGGCATGCCCTTTGCAGCCTCACTCCAAACGGGGCTCTCCGCTTCATCCATCCCCTGACTCCATACTAGCACCAACGGGCTGCTAAAGCGTTTCGCAGAAAACACCAAGGAACCTGTTTTTCACTCCAAGCACAAAGCGTGCGCAGCACGAGTCTTGGCACAGCAAAACACTTCCTTTGGCATGCCCTTTGCAGCCTCACTCCAAACGGGGCTCTCCGCTTCATCCATCCCCTGACTCCATACTAGCACCAACGGGCTGCTAAAGCGTTTCGCAGAAAACACCAAGGAACCTGTTTTTCAATCCAAGCACAAAGCGTGCGCAGCACGAGTCTTGGCACAGCAAAACACTTCCTTTGGCATGCCCTTTGCAGCCTCACTCCAAACGGGGCTCTCCGCTTCATCCATCCCCTGACTCCATACTAGCACCAACGGGCTGCTAAAGCGTTTCACAGAAAACACCAAGGAACCTGTTTCTCACTCCAAGCACAAAGCGTGCGCAGCACGAGTCTTGGCACAGCAGAACACTTCCTTTGGCATGCCCTTTGCAGCCTCACTCCAAACGGGACTCTCCGCTTCATCCATCCCCTGACTCCATACTAGCACCAACGGGCTGCTAAAGCGTTTCGCAGAAAACACCAAGGAAGCTGTTTCTCACTCCAAGCACAAAGCGTGCGCAGCACGAGTCTTGGCACAGCAAAACACTTCCTTTGGCATGCCCTTTGCAGCCTCACTCCAAACGGGGCTCTCCGCTTCATCCATCCCCTGACTCCATACTAGCACCAACGGGCTGCTAAAGCGTTTCGCAGAAAACACCAAGGAACCTGTTTTTCACTCCAAGCACAAAGCGTGCGCAGCACGAGTCTTGGCACAGCAAAACACTTCCTTTGGCATGCCCTTTGCAGCCTCACTCCAAACGGGGCTCTCCGCTTCATCCATCCCCTGACTCCATACTAGCACCAACGGGCTGCTAAAGCGTTTCGCAGAAAACACCAAGGAACCTGTTTTTCAATCCAAGCACAAAGCGTGCGCAGCACGAGTCTTGGCACAGCAAAACACTTCCTTTGGCATGCCCTTTGCAGCCTCACTCCAAACGGGGCTCTCCGCTTCATCCATCCCCTGACTCCATACTAGCACCAACGGGCTGCTAAAGCGTTTCGCAGAAAACACCAAGGAACCTGTTTCTCACTCCAACCACAAAGCGTGCGCAGCACGAGTCTTGGCACAGCAAAACACTTCCTTTGGCATGCCCTTTGCAGCCTCACTCCAAACGGGGCTCTCCGCTTCATCCATCCCCTGACTCCATACTAGCACCAACGGCCTGCTAAAGCGTTTCACAGAAAACACCAAGGAACCTGTTTCTCACTCCAACCACAAAGCGTGCGCAGCACGAGTCTTGGCACAGCAAAACACTTCCTTTGGCATGCCCTTTGCAGCCTCACTCCAAACGGGGCTCTCCGCTTCATCCATCCCCTGACTCCATACTAGCACCAATGGGCTGCTAAAGCGTTTTGCTGAAAACACCAAGGAACCTGTTTCTCACTCCAACCACAAAGCGTGCGCAGCACGAGTCTTGGCACAGCAAAACACTTCCTTTGGCATGCCCTTTGCAGCCTCACTCCAAACGGGGCTCTCCGCTTCATCCATCCCCTGACTCCATACTAGCACCAACGGGCTGCTAAAGCGTTTCGCAGAAAACACCAAGGAACCTGTTTTTCACTCCAAGCACAAAGCGTGCGCAGCACGAGTCTTGGCACAGCAAAACACTTCCTTTGGCATGCCCTTTGCAGCCTCACTCCAAACGGGGCTCTCCGCTTCATCCATCCCCTGACTCCATACTAGCACCAACGGGCTGCTAAAGCGTTTCGCAGAAAACACCAAGGAACCTGTTTTTCACTCCAAGCACAAAGCGTGCGCAGCACGAGTCTTGGCACAGCAAAACACTTCCTTTGGCATGCCCTTTGCAGCCTCACTCCAAACGGGGCTCTCCGCTTCATCCATCCCCTGACTCCATACTAGCACCAACGGGCTGCTAAAGCGTTTCACAGAAAACACCAAGGAACCTGTTTCTCACTCCAAGCACAAAGCGTGCGCAGCACGAGTCTTGGCACAGCAGAACACTTCCTTTGGCATGCCCTTTGCAGCCTCACTCCAAACGGGACTCTCCGCTTCATCCATCCCCTGACTCCATACTAGCACCAACGGGCTGCTAAAGCGTTTCGCAGAAAACACCAAGGAAGCTGTTTCTCACTCCAAGCACAAAGCGTGCGCAGCACGAGTCTTGGCACAGCAAAACACTTCCTTTGGCATGCCCTTTGCAGCCTCACTCCAAACGGGGCTCTCCGCTTCATCCATCCCCTGACTCCATACTAGCACCAACGGGCTGCGTTTCTGCGTTTCGCAGAAAACACCAAGGAACCTGTTTCTCACTCCAAGCACAAAGCGTGCGCAGCACGAGTCTTGGCACAGCAAAACACTTCCTTTGGCATGCCCTTTGCAGCCTCACTCCAAACGGGGCTCTCCGCTTCATCCATCCCCTGACTCCATACTAGCACCAACGGGCTGCTAAAGCGTTTCGCAGAAAACACCAAGGAACCTGTTTCTCACTCCAAGCACAAAGCGTGCGCAGCACGAGTCTTGGCACAGCAAAACACTTCCTTTGGCATGCCCTTTGCAGCCTCACTCCAAACGGGGCTCTCCGCTTCATCCATCCCCTGACTCCATACTAGCACCAACGGGCTGCTAAAGCGTTTCGCAGAAAACACCAAGGAACCTGTTTCTCACTCCAAGCACAAAGCGTGCGCAGCACGAGTCTTGGCACAGCAAAACACTTCCTTTGGCATGCCCTTTGCAGCCTCACTCCAAACGGGGCTCTCCGCTTCATCCATCCCCTGACTCCATACTAGCACCAACGGGCTGCTAAAGCGTTTCGCAGAAAACACCAAGGAACCTGTTTCTCACTCCAACCACAAAGCGTGCGCAGCACGAGTCTTGGCACAGCAAAACACTTCTCTTGGCATGCCCATTGCAACCTCACTCCAAACGGGGCTCTCCGCTTCATCCATCCCCTGACTCCATACTAGCACCAACGGGCTGCTAAAGCGTTTCGCAGAAAACACCAAGGAACCTGTTTCTCACTCCAACCACAAAGCGTGCGCAGCACGAGTCTTGGCACAGCAAAACACTTCCTTTGGCATGCCCTTTGCAGCCTCACTCCAAACGGGGCTCTCCGCTTCATCCATCCCCTGACTCCATACTAGCACCAACGGGCTGCTAAAGCGTTTCGCAGAAAACACCAAGGAACCTGTTTTTCACTCCAAGCACAAAGCGTGCGCAGCACGAGTCTTGGCACAGCAAAACACTTCCTTTGGCATGCCCTTTGCAGCCTCACTCCAAACGGGGCTCTCCGCTTCATCCATCCCCTGACTCCATACTAGCACCAACGGGCTGCTAAAGCGTTTCGCAGAAAACACCAAGGAACCTGTTTTTCAATCCAAGCACAAAGCGTGCGCAGCACGAGTCTTGGCACAGCAAAACACTTCCTTTGGCATGCCCTTTGCAGCCTCACTCCAAACGGGGCTCTCCGCTTCATCCATCCCCTGACTCCATACTAGCACCAACGGGCTGCTAAAGCGTTTCACAGAAAACACCAAGGAACCTGTTTCTCACTCCAAGCACAAAGCGTGCGCAGCACGAGTCTTGGCACAGCAGAACACTTCCTTTGGCATGCCCTTTGCAGCCTCACTCCAAACGGGACTCTCCGCTTCATCCATCCCCTGACTCCATACTAGCACCAACGGGCTGCTAAAGCGTTTCGCAGAAAACACCAAGGAAGCTGTTTCTCACTCCAAGCACAAAGCGTGCGCAGCACGAGTCTTGGCACAGCAAAACACTTCCTTTGGCATGCCCTTTGCAGCCTCACTCCAAACGGGGCTCTCCGCTTCATCCATCCCCTGACTCCATACTAGCACCAACGGGCTGCTAAAGCGTTTCGCAGAAAACACCAAGGAACCTGTTTTTCACTCCAAGCACAAAGCGTGCGCAGCACGAGTCTTGGCACAGCAAAACACTTCCTTTGGCATGCCCTTTGCAGCCTCACTCCAAACGGGGCTCTCCGCTTCATCCATCCCCTGACTCCATACTAGCACCAACGGGCTGCTAAAGCGTTTCGCAGAAAACACCAAGGAACCTGTTTTTCAATCCAAGCACAAAGCGTGCGCAGCACGAGTCTTGGCACAGCAAAACACTTCCTTTGGCATGCCCTTTGCAGCCTCACTCCAAACGGGGCTCTCCGCTTCATCCATCCCCTGACTCCATACTAGCACCAACGGGCTGCTAAAGCGTTTCGCAGAAAACACCAAGGAACCTGTTTCTCACTCCAACCACAAAGCGTGCGCAGCACGAGTCTTGGCACAGCAAAACACTTCCTTTGGCATGCCCTTTGCAGCCTCACTCCAAACGGGGCTCTCCGCTTCATCCATCCCCTGACTCCATACTAGCACCAACGGCCTGCTAAAGCGTTTCACAGAAAACACCAAGGAACCTGTTTCTCACTCCAACCACAAAGCGTGCGCAGCACGAGTCTTGGCACAGCAAAACACTTCCTTTGGCATGCCCTTTGCAGCCTCACTCCAAACGGGGCTCTCCGCTTCATCCATCCCCTGACTCCATACTAGCACCAATGGGCTGCTAAAGCGTTTTGCTGAAAACACCAAGGAACCTGTTTCTCACTCCAACCACAAAGCGTGCGCAGCACGAGTCTTGGCACAGCAAAACACTTCCTTTGGCATGCCCTTTGCAGCCTCACTCCAAACGGGGCTCTCCGCTTCATCCATCCCCTGACTCCATACTAGCACCAACGGGCTGCTAAAGCGTTTCGCAGAAAACACCAAGGAACCTGTTTTTCACTCCAAGCACAAAGCGTGCGCAGCACGAGTCTTGGCACAGCAAAACACTTCCTTTGGCATGCCCTTTGCAGCCTCACTCCAAACGGGGCTCTCCGCTTCATCCATCCCCTGACTCCATACTAGCACCAACGGGCTGCTAAAGCGTTTCGCAGAAAACACCAAGGAACCTGTTTTTCACTCCAAGCACAAAGCGTGCGCAGCACGAGTCTTGGCACAGCAAAACACTTCCTTTGGCATGCCCTTTGCAGCCTCACTCCAAACGGGGCTCTCCGCTTCATCCATCCCCTGACTCCATACTAGCACCAACGGGCTGCTAAAGCGTTTCACAGAAAACACCAAGGAACCTGTTTCTCACTCCAAGCACAAAGCGTGCGCAGCACGAGTCTTGGCACAGCAGAACACTTCCTTTGGCATGCCCTTTGCAGCCTCACTCCAAACGGGACTCTCCGCTTCATCCATCCCCTGACTCCATACTAGCACCAACGGGCTGCTAAAGCGTTTCGCAGAAAACACCAAGGAAGCTGTTTCTCACTCCAAGCACAAAGCGTGCGCAGCACGAGTCTTGGCACAGCAAAACACTTCCTTTGGCATGCCCTTTGCAGCCTCACTCCAAACGGGGCTCTCCGCTTCATCCATCCCCTGACTCCATACTAGCACCAACGGGCTGCTAAAGCGTTTCGCAGAAAACACCAAGGAACCTGTTTTTCAATCCAAGCACAAAGCGTGCGCAGCACGAGTCTTGGCACAGCAAAACACTTCCTTTGGCATGCCCTTTGCAGCCTCACTCCAAACGGGGCTCTCCGCTTCATCCATCCCCTGACTCCATACTAGCACCTACGGGCTGCTAAAGCGTTTCGCAGAAAACACCAAGGAACCTGTTTCTCACTCCAACCACAAAGCGTGCGCAGCACGAGTCTTGGCACAGCAAAACACTTCCTTTGGCATGCCCTTTGCAGCCTCACTCCAAACGGGGCTCTCCGCTTCATCCATCCCCTGACTCCATACTAGCACCAACGGCCTGCTAAAGCGTTTCACAGAAAACACCAAGGAACCTGTTTCTCACTCCAAGCACAAAGCGTGCGCAGCACGAGTCTTGGCACAGCAAAACACTTCCTTTGGCATGCCCTTTGCAGCCTCACTCCAAACGGGGCTCTCCGCTTCATCCATCCCCTGACTCCATACTAGCACCAACGGGCTGCTAAAGCGTTTCGCAGAAAACACCAAGGATCCCGTTTCTCATTCCAAGCACAAAGCGTGCGCAGCACGAGTCTTGGCACAGCAAAACACTTCCTTTGGCATGCCCTTTGCAGCCTTACTCCAAACGGGGCTCTCCGCTTCATCCATCCCCTGACTCCATACTAGCACCAACGGGCTGCTAAAGCGTTTCGCAGAAAACACCAAGGAACCTGTTTTTCACTCCAAGCACAAAGCGTGCGCAGCACGAGTCTTGGCACAGCAAAACACTTCCTTTGGCATGCCCTTTGCAGCCTCACTCCAAACGGGGCTCTCCGCTTCATCCATCCCCTGACTCCATACTAGCACCAACGGGCTGCTAAAGCGTTTCGCAGAAAACACCAAGGAACCTGTTTTTCACTCCAAGCACAAAGCGTGCGCAGCACGAGTCTTGGCACAGCAAAACACTTCCTTTGGCATGCCCTTTGCAGCCTCACTCCAAACGGGGCTCTCCGCTTCATCCATCCCCTGACTCCATACTAGCACCAACGGGCTGCTAAAGCGTTTCGCAGAAAACACCAAGGAACCTGTTTTTCAATCCAAGCACAAAGCGTGCGCAGCACGAGTCTTGGCACAGCAAAACACTTCCTTTGGCATGCCCTTTGCAGCCTCACTCCAAACGGGGCTCTCCGCTTCATCCATCCCCTGACTCCATACTAGCACCAACGGGCTGCGTTTCTGCGTTTCGCAGAAAACACCAAGGAACCTGTTTCTCACTCCAAGCACAAAGCGTGCGCAGCACGAGTCTTGGCACAGCAAAACACTTCCTTTGGCATGCCCTTTGCAGCCTCACTCCAAACGGGGCTCTCCGCTTCATCCATCCCCTGACTCCATACTAGCACCAACGGGCTGCTAAAGCGTTTCACAGAAAACACCAAGGAACCTGTTTCTCACTCCAAGCACAAAGCGTGCGCAGCACGAGTCTTGGCACAGCAGAACACTTCCTTTGGCATGCCCTTTGCAGCCTCACTCCAAACGGGACTCTCCGCTTCATCCATCCCCTGACTCCATACTAGCACCAACGGGCTGCTAAAGCGTTTCGCAGAAAACACCAAGGATCCCGTTTCTCATTCCAAGCACAAAGCGTGCGCAGCACGAGTCTTGGCACAGCAAAACACTTCCTTTGGCATGCCCTTTGCAGCCTCACTCCAAACGGGGCTCTCCGCTTCATCCATCCCCTGACTCCATACTAGCACCAACGGGCTGCTAAAGCGTTTCGCAGAAAACACCAAGGAACCTGTTTCTCACTCCAAGCACAAAGCGTGCGCAGCACGAGTCTTGGCACAGCAAAACACTTCCTTTGGCATGCCCTTTGCAGCCTCACTCCAAACGGGGCTCTCCGCTTCATCCATCCCCTGACTCCATACTAGCACCAACGGGCTGCTAAAGCGTTTCGCAGAAAACACCAAGGAACCTGTTTTTCACTCCAACCACAAAGCGTGCGCAGCACGAGTCTTGGCACAGCAAAACACTTCCTTTGGCATGCCCTTTGCAGCCTCACTCCAAACGGGGCTCTCCGCTTCATCCATCCCCTGACTCCATACTAGCACCAACGGGCTGCTAAAGCGTTTCGCAGAAAACACCAAGGAACCTGTTTTTCAATCCAAGCACAAAGCGTGCGCAGCACGAGTCTTGGCACAGCAAAACACTTCCTTTGGCATGCCCTTTGCAGCCTCACTCCAAACGGGGCTCTCCGCTTCATCCATCCCCTGACTCCATACTAGCACCAACGGGCTGCTAAAGCGTTTCGCAGAAAACACCAAGGAACCTGTTTCTCACTGCAAGCACAAAGCGTGCGCAGCACGAGTCTTGGCACAGCAAAACACTTCCTTTGGCATGCCCTTTGCAGCCTCACTCCAAACGGGGCTCTCCGCTTCATCCATCCCCTGACTCCATACTAGCACCAACGGGCTGCTAAAGCGTTTCGCAGAAAACACCAAGGAACCTGTTTCTCACTCCAACCACAAAGCGTGCGCAGCACGAGTCTTGGCACAGCAAAACACTTCTCTTGGCATGCCCATTGCAACCTCACTCCAAACGGGGCTCTCCGCTTCATCCATCCCCTGACTCCATACTAGCACCAACGGGCTGCTAAAGCGTTTCGCAGAAAACACCAAGGAACCTGTTTCTCACTCCAACCACAAAGCGTGCGCAGCACGAGTCTTGGCACAGCAAAACACTTCCTTTGGCATGCCCTTTGCAGCCTCACTCCAAACGGGGCTCTCCGCTTCATCCATCCCCTGACTCCATACTAGCACCAACGGCCTGCTAAAGCGTTTCACAGAAAACACCAAGGAACCTGTTTCTCACTCCAAGCACAAAGCGTGCGCAGCACGAGTCTTGGCACAGCAAAACACTTCCTTTGGCATGCCCTTTGCAGCCTCACTCCAAACGGGGCTCTCCGCTTCATCCATCCCCTGACTCCATACTAGCACCAACGGGCTGCTAAAGCGTTTCGCAGAAAACACCAAGGATCCCGTTTCTCATTCCAAGCACAAAGCGTGCGCAGCACGAGTCTTGGCACAGCAAAACACTTCCTTTGGCATGCCCTTTGCAGCCTCACTCCAAACGGGGCTCTCCGCTTCATCCATCCCCTGACTCCATACTAGCACCAACGGGCTGCTAAAGCGTTTCGCAGAAAACACCAAGGAACCCGTTTCTCACTCCAACCACAAAGCGTGCGCAGCACGAGTCTTGGCACAGCAAAACACTTCCTTTGGCATGCCCTTTGCAGCCTTACTCCAAACGGGGCTCTCCGCTTCATCCATCCCCTGACTCCATACTAGCACCAACGGGCTGCTAAAGCGTTTCGCAGAAAACACCAAGGAACCTGTTTTTCACTCCAAGCACAAAGCGTGCGCAGCACGAGTCTTGGCACAGCAAAACACTTCCTTTGGCATGCCCTTTGCAGCCTCACTCCAAACGGGGCTCTCCGCTTCATCCATCCCCTGACTCCATACTAGCACCAACGGGCTGCTAAAGCGTTTCGCAGAAAACACCAAGGAACCTGTTTTTCACTCCAAGCACAAAGCGTGCGCAGCACGAGTCTTGGCACAGCAAAACACTTCCTTTGGCATGCCCTTTGCAGCCTCACTCCAAACGGGGCTCTCCGCTTCATCCATCCCCTGACTCCATACTAGCACCAACGGGCTGCTAAAGCGTTTCGCAGAAAACACCAAGGAACCTGTTTTTCAATCCAAGCACAAAGCGTGCGCAGCACGAGTCTTGGCACAGCAAAACACTTCCTTTGGCATGCCCTTTGCAGCCTCACTCCAAACGGGGCTCTCCGCTTCATCCATCCCCTGACTCCATACTAGCACCAACGGGCTGCGTTTCTGCGTTTCGCAGAAAACACCAAGGAACCTGTTTCTCACTCCAAGCACAAAGCGTGCGCAGCACGAGTCTTGGCACAGCAAAACACTTCCTTTGGCATGCCCTTTGCAGCCTCACTCCAAACGGGGCTCTCCGCTTCATCCATCCCCTGACTCCATACTAGCACCAACGGGCTGCTAAAGCGTTTCGCAGAAAACACCAAGGAACCTGTTTCTCACTCCAACCACAAAGCGTGCGCAGCACGAGTCTTGGCACAGCAAAACACTTCTCTTGGCATGCCCATTGCAACCTCACTCCAAACGGGGCTCTCCGCTTCATCCATCCCCTGACTCCATACTAGCACCAACGGGCTGCTAAAGCGTTTCGCAGAAAACACCAAGGAACCTGTTTCTCACTCCAAGCACAAAGCGTGCGCAGCACGAGTCTTGGCACAGCAAAACACTTCCTTTGGCATGCCCTTTGCAGCCTCACTCCAAACGGGGCTCTCCGCTTCATCCATCCCCTGACTCCATACTAGCACCAACGGGCTGCTAAAGCGTTTCGCAGAAAACACCAAGGAACCTGTTTCTCACTCCAAGCACAAAGCGTGCGCAGCACGAGTCTTGGCACAGCAAAACACTTCCTTTGGCATGCCCTTTGCAGCCTCACTCCAAACGGGGCTCTCCGCTTCATCCATCCCCTGACTCCATACTAGCACCAACGGGCTGCTAAAGCGTTTCGCAGAAAACACCAAGGAAACTGTTTCTCACTCCAAGCACAAAGCGTGCGCAGCACGAGTCTTGGCACAGCAAAACACTTCCTTTGGCATGCCCTTTGCAGCCTCACTCCAAACGGGGCTCTCCGCTTCATCCATCCCCTGACTCCATACTAGCACCAACGGGCTGCTAAAGCGTTTCGCAGAAAACACCAAGGAACCCGTTTCTCACTCCAACCACAAAGCGTGCGCAGCACGAGTCTTGGCACAGCAAAACACTTCCTTTGGCATGCCCTTTGCAGCCTCACTCCAAACGGGGCTCTCCGCTTCATCCATCCCCTGACTCCATACTAGCACCAACGGGCTGCTAAAGCGTTTCGCAGAAAACACCAAGGAACCTGTTTCTCACTCCAACCACAAAGCGTGCGCAGCACGAGTCTTGGCACAGCAAAACACTTCCTTTGGCATGCCCTTTGCAGCCTCACTCCAAACGGGACTCTCCGCTTCATCCATCCCCTGACTCCATACTAGCACCAACGGGCTGCTAAAGCGTTTCGCAGAAAACACCAAGGAACCTGTTTCTCACTCCAAGCACAAAGCGTGCGCAGCACGAGTCTTGGCACAGCAAAACACTTCCTTTGGCATGCCCTTTGCAGCCTCACTCCAAACGGGGCTCTCCGCTTCATCCATCCCCTGACTCCATACTAGCACCAACGGGCTGCTAAAGCGCTTCGCAGAAAACACCAAGGAACCTGTTTCTCACTCCAAGCACAAAGCGTGCGCAGCACGAGTCTTGGCACAGCAAAACACTTCCTTTGGCATGCCCTTTGCAGCCTCACTCCAAACGGGGCTCTCCGCTTCATCCATCCCCTGACTCCATACTAGCACCAACGGGCTGCGTTTCTGCGTTTCGCAGAAAACACCAAGGAACCTGTTTTTCACTCCAAGCACAAAGCGTGCGCAGCACGAGTCTTGGCACAGCAAAACACTTCCTTTGGCATGCCCTTTGCAGCCTCACTCCAAACGGGGCTCTCCGCTTCATCCATCCCCTGACTCCATACTAGCACCAACGGGCTGCTAAAGCGTTTCGCAGAAAACACCAAGGAACCTGTTTCTCACTCCAAGCACAAAGCGTGCGCAGCACGAGTCTTGGCACAGCAAAACACTTCCTTTGGCATGCCCTTTGCAGCCTCACTCCAAACGGGGCTCTCCGCTTCATCCATCCCCTGACTCCATACTAGCACCAACGGGCTGCTAAAGCGTTTCGCAGAAAACACCAAGGAACGTGTTTTTCCCTCCAAGCACAAAGCGTGCGCAGCACGAGTCTTGGCACAGCAAAACACTTCCTTTGGCATGCCCTTTGCAGCCTCACTCCAAACGGGGCTCTCCGCTTCATCCATCCCCTGACTCCATACTAGCACCAACGGGCTGCTAAAGCGTTTCGCAGAAAACACCAAGGAACCTGTTTCTCACTCCAAGCACAAAGCGTGCGCAGCACGAGTCTTGGCACAGCAAAACACTTCCTTTGGCATGCCCTTTGCAGCCTCACTCCAAACGGGGCTCTCCGCTTCATCCATCCCCTGACTCCATACTAGCACCAACGGGCTGCTAAAGCGTTTCGCAGAAAACACCAAGGAACCTGTTTCTCACTCCAAGCACAAAGCGTGCGCAGCACGAGTCTTGGCACAGCAAAACACTTCCTTTGGCATGCCCTTTGCAGCCTCACTCCAAACGGGGCTCTCCGCTTCATCCATCCCCTGACTCCATAGTAGCACCAACGGGCTGCTAAAGCGTTTCGCAGAAAACACCAAGGAACCTGTTTCTCACTCCAAGCACAAAGCGTGCGCAGCACGAGTCTTGGCACAGCAAAACACTTCCTTTGGCATGCCCTTTGCAGCCTCACTCCAAACGGGGCTCTCCGCTTCATCCATCCCCTGACTCCATACTAGCACCAACGGGCTGCTAAAGCGTTTCGCAGAAAACACCAAGGAAGCTGTTTCTCACTCCAAGCACAAAGCGTGCGCAGCACGAGTCTTGGCACAGCAAAACACTTCCTTTGGCATGCCCTTTGCAGCCTCACTCCAAACGGGGCTCTCCGCTTCATCCATCCCCTGACTCCATACTAGCACCAACGGGCTGCTAAAGCGTTTCGCAGAAAACACCAAGGAAGCTGTTTCTCACTCCAAGCACAAAGCGTGCGCAGCACGAGTCTTGGCACAGCAAAACACTTCCTTTGGCATGCCCTTTGCAGCCTCACTCCAAATGGGGCTCTCCGCTTCATCCATCCCCTGACTCCATACTAGCACCAACGGGCTGCTAAAGCGTTTCGCAGAAAACACCAAGGAAGCTGTTTCTCACTCCAAGCACAAAGCGTGCGCAGCACGAGTCTTGGCACAGCAAAACACTTCCTTTGGCATGCCCTTTGCAGCCTCACTCCAAACGGGGCTCTCCGCTTCATCCATCCCCTGACTCCATACTAGCACCAACGGGCTGCTAAAGCGTTTCGCAGAAAACACCAAGGAACCTGTTTCTCACTCCAAGCACAAAGCGTGCGCAGCACGAGTCTTGGCACAGCAAAACACTTCCTTTGGCATGCCCTTTGCAGCCTCACTCCAAACGGGGCTCTCCGCTTCATCCATCCCCTGACTCCATACTAGCACCAACGGGCTGCTAAAGCGTTTCGCAGAAAACACCAAGGAACCTGTTTCTCACTCCAAGCACAAAGCGTGCGCAGCACGAGTCTTGGCACAGCAAAACACTTCCTTTGGCATGCCCTTTGCAGCCTCACTCCAAACGGGGCTCTCCGCTTCATCCATCCCCTGACTCCATACTAGCACCAACGGGCTGCTAAAGCGTTTCGCAGAAAACACCAAGGAACGTGTTTTTCCCTCCAAGCACAAAGCGTGCGCAGCACGAGTCTTGGCACAGCAAAACACTTCCTTTGGCATGCCCTTTGCAGCCTCACTCCAAACGGGGCTCTCCGCTTCATCCATCCCCTGACTCCATACTAGCACCAACGGGCTGCTAAAGCGTTTCGCAGAAAACACCAAGGAACGTGTTTTTCCCTCCAAGCACAAAGCGTGCGCAGCATGAGTCTTGGCACAGCAAAACACTTCCTTTGGCATGCCCTTTGCAGCCTCACTCCAAACGGGGCTCTCCGCTTCATCCATCCCCTGACTCCATACTAGCACCAACGGGCTGCTAAAGCGTTTCGCAGAAAACACCAAGGATCCCGTTTCTCATTCCAAGCACAAAGCGTGCGCAGCACGAGTCTTGGCACAGCAAAACACTTCCTTTGGCATGCCCTTTGCAGCCTCACTCCAAACGGGGCTCTCCGCTTCATCCATCCCCTGACTCCATACTAGCACCAACGGGCTGCTAAAGCGTTTCGCAGAAAACACCAAGGAACCTGTTTCTCACTCCAAGCACAAAGCGTGCGCAGCACGAGTCTTGGCACAGCAAAACACTTCCTTTGGCATGCCCTTTGCAGCCTCACTCCAAACGGGGCTCTCCGCTTCATCCATCCCCTGACTCCATACTAGCACCAACGGGCTGCTAAAGCGTTTCGCAGAAAACACCAAGGAACCTGTTTTTCACTCCAAGCACAAAGCGTGCGCAGCACGAGTCTTGGCACAGCAAAACACTTCCTTTGGCATGCCCTTTGCAGCCTCACTCCAAATGGGGCTCTCCGCTTCATCCATCCCCTGACTCCATACTAGCACCAACGGGCTGCTAAAGCGTTTCGCAGAAAACACCAAGGAACCTGTTTCTCACTCCAACCACAAAGCGTGCGCAGCACGAGTCTTGGCACAGCAAAACACTTCCTTTGGCATGCCCTTTGCAGCCTCACTCCAAACGGGGCTCTCCGCTTCATCCATCCCCTGACTCCATACTAGCACCAACGGGCTGCTAAAGCGTTTCGCAGAAAACACCAAGGAACCTGTTTCTCACTCCAAGCACAAAGCGTGCGCAGCACGAGTCTTGGCACAGCAAAACACTTCCTTTGGCATGCCCTTTGCAGCCTCACTCCAAACGGGGCTCTCCGCTTCATCCATCCCCTGACTCCATACTAGCACCAACGGGCTGCTAAAGCGTTTCGCAGAAAACACCAAGGAACCTGTTTTTCCCTCCAAGCACAAAGCGTGCGCAGCACGAGTCTTGGCACAGCAAAACACTTCCTTTGGCATGCCCTTTGCAGCCTCACTCCAAACGGGGCTCTCCGCTTCATCCATCCCCTGACTCCATACTAGCACCAACGGGCTGCTAAAGCCTTTCGCAGAAAACACCAAGGAACCTGTTTCTCACTCCAAGCACAAAGCGTGCGCAGCACGAGTCTTGGCACAGCAAAACACTTCCTTTGGCATGCCCTTTGCAGCCTCACTCCAAACGGGGCTCTCCGCTTCATCCATCCCCTGACTCCATACTAGCACCAACGGGCTGCTAAAGCGTTTCGCAGAAAACACCAAGGAACCTGTTTCTCACTCCAAGCACAAAGCGTGCGCAGCACGAGTCTTGGCACAGCAAAACACTTCCTTTGGCATGCCCTTTGCAGCCTCACTCCAAACGGGGCTCTCCGCTTCATCCATCCCCTGACTCCATACTAGCACCAACGGCCTGCTAAAGCGTTTCGCAGAAAACACCAAGGAACCTGTTTCTCACTCCAAGCACAAAGCGTGCGCAGCACGAGTCTTGGCACAGCAAAACACTTCCTTTGGCATGCCCTTTGCAGCCTCACTCCAAACGGGGCTCTCCGCTTCATCCATCCCCTGACTCCATACTAGCACCAACGGGCTGCTAAAGCGTTTCGCAGAAAACACCAAGGAAGCTGTTTCTCACTCCAAGCACAAAGCGTGCGCAGCACGAGTCTTGGCACAGCAAAACACTTCCTTTGGCATGCCCTTTGCAGCCTCACTCCAAATGGGGCTCTCCGCTTCATCCATCCCCTGACTCCATACTAGCACCAACGGGCTGCTAAAGCGTTTCGCAGAAAACACCAAGGAAGCTGTTTCTCACTCCAAGCACAAAGCGTGCGCAGCACGAGTCTTGGCACAGCAAAACACTTCCTTTGGCATGCCCTTTGCAGCCTCACTCCAAACGGGGCTCTCCGCTTCATCCATCCCCTGACTCCATACTAGCACCAACGGGCTGCTAAAGCGTTTCGCAGAAAACACCAAGGAACCTGTTTCTCACTCCAAGCACAAAGCGTGCGCAGCACGAGTCTTGGCACAGCAAAACACTTCCTTTGGCATGCCCTTTGCAGCCTCACTCCAAACGGGGCTCTCCGCTTCATCCATCCCCTGACTCCATACTAGCACCAACGGGCTGCTAAAGCGTTTCGCAGAAAACACCAAGGAACCTGTTTCTCACTCCAAGCACAAAGCGTGCGCAGCACGAGTCTTGGCACAGCAAAACACTTCCTTTGGCATGCCCTTTGCAGCCTCACTCCAAACGGGGCTCTCCGCTTCATCCATCCCCTGACTCCATACTAGCACCAACGGGCTGCTAAAGCGTTTCGCAGAAAACACCAAGGAACGTGTTTTTCCCTCCAAGCACAAAGCGTGCGCAGCACGAGTCTTGGCACAGCAAAACACTTCCTTTGGCATGCCCTTTGCAGCCTCACTCCAAACGGGGCTCTCCGCTTCATCCATCCCCTGACTCCATACTAGCACCAACGGGCTGCTAAAGCGTTTCGCAGAAAACACCAAGGATCCCGTTTCTCATTCCAAGCACAAAGCGAGCGCAGCACGAGTCTTGGCACAGCAAAACACTTCCTTTGGCATGCCCTTTGCAGCCTCACTCCAAACGGGGCTCTCCGCTTCATCCATCCCCTGACTCCATACTAGCACCAACGGGCTGCTAAAGCGTTTCGCAGAAAACACCAAGGAACCTGTTTCTCACTCCAAGCACAAAGCGTGCGCAGCACGAGTCTTGGCACAGCAAAACACTTCCTTTGGCATGCCCTTTGCAGCCTCACTCCAAACGGGGCTCTCCGCTTCATCCATCCCCTGACTCCGTACTAGCACCAACGGGCTGCTAAAGCGTTTCGCAGAAAACACCAAGGAACCTGTTTCTCACTCCAACCACAAAGCATGCGCAGCACGAGTCTTGGCACAGCAAAACACTTCCTTTGGCATGCCCTTTGCAGCCTCACTCCAAACGGGGCTCTCCGCTTCATCCATCCCCTGACTCCATACTAGCACCAACGGGCTACTAAAGCGTTTCACAGAAAACACCAAGGAACCTGTTTCTCACTCCAAGCACAAAGCGTGCGCAGCACGAGTCTTGGCACAGCAAAACACTTCCTTTGGCATGCCCTTTGCAGCCTCACTCCAAACGGGGCTCTCCGCTTCATCCATCCCCTGACTCCATACTAGCACCAACGGGCTGCTAAAGCGTTTCGCAGAAAACACCAAGGAACCTGTTTTTCCCTCCAAGCACAAAGCGTGCGCAGCACGAGTCTTGGCACAGCAAAACACTTCCTTTGGCATGCCCTTTGCAGCCTCACTCCAAACGGGGCTCTCCGCTTCATCCATCCCCTGACTCCATACTAGCACCAACGGGCTGCTAAAGCGTTTCGCAGAAAACACCAAGGAACCTGTTTCTCACTCCAAGCACAAAGCGTGCGCAGCACGAGTCTTGGCACAGCAAAACACTTCCTTTGGCATGCCCTTTGCAGCCTCACTCCAAACGGGGCTCTCCGCTTCATCCATCCCCTGACTCCATACTAGCACCAACGGGCTGCTAAAGCGTTTCGCAGAAAACACCAAGGAACCTGTTTCTCACTCCAAGCACAAAGCGTGCGCAGCACGAGTCTTGGCACAGCAAAACACTTCCTTTGGCATGCCCTTTGCAGCCTCACTCCAAACGGGGCTCTCCGCTTCATCCATCCCCTGACTCCATACTAGCACCAACGGGCTGCTAAAGCGTTTCGCAGAAAACACCAAGGAACCTGTTTCTCACTCCAACCACAAAGCGTGCGCAGCACGAGTCTTGGCACAGCAAAACACTTCCTTTGGCATGCCCTTTGCAGCCTCACTCCAAACGGGGCTCTCCGCTTCATCCATCCCCTGACTCCATACTAGCACCAACGGGCTGCTAAAGCGTTTCGCAGAAAACACCAAGGAACCTGTTTCTCACTCCAAGCACAAAGCGTGCGCAGCACGAGTCTTGGCACAGCAAAACACTTCCTTTGGCATGCCCTTTGCAGCCTCACTCCAAACGGGGCTCTCCGCTTCATCCATCCCCTGACTCCATACTAGCACCAACGGGCTGCTAAAGCCTTTCCCAGAAAACACCAAGGAACCTGTTTCTCACTCCAAGCACAAAGCGTGCGCAGCACGAGTCTTGGCACAGCAAAACACTTCCTTTGGCATGCCCTTTGCAGCCTCACTCCAAACGGGGCTCTCCGCTTCATCCATCCCCTGACTCCATACTAGCACCAACGGGCTGCTAAAGCGTTTCGCAGAAAACACCAAGGAACCTGTTTTTCCCTCCAAGCACAAAGCGTGCGCAGCACGAGTCTTGGCACAGCAAAACACTTCCTTTGGCATGCCCTTTGCAGCCTCACTCCAAACGGGGCTCTCCGCTTCATCCATCCCCTGACTCCATACTAGCACCAACGGGCTGCTAAAGCGTTTCGCAGAAAACACCAAGGAACCTGTTTCTCACTCCAAGCACAAAGCGTGCGCAGCACGAGTCTTGGCACAGCAAAACACTTCCTTTGGCATGCCCTTTGCAGCCTCACTCCAAACGGGGCTCTCCGCTTCATCCATCCCCTGACTCCATACTAGCACCAACGGGCTGCTAAAGCGTTTCGCAGAAAACACCAAGGAAGCTGTTTCTCACTCCAAGCACAAAGCGTGCGCAGCACGAGTCTTGGCACAGCAAAACACTTCCTTTGGCATGCCCTTTGCAGCCTCACTCCAAATGGGGCTCTCCGCTTCATCCATCCCCTGACTCCATACTAGCACCAACGGGCTGCTAAAGCGTTTCGCAGAAAACACCAAGGAACCTGTTTTTCAATCCAAGCACAAAGCGTGCGCAGCACGAGTCTTGGCACAGCAAAACACTTCCTTTGGCATGCCCTTTGCAGCCTCACTCCAAACGGGGCTCTCCGCTTCATCCATCCCCTGACTCCATACTAGCACCAACGGGCTGCTAAAGCGTTTCGCAGAAAACACCAAGGAAGCTGTTTCTCACTCCAAGCACAAAGCGTGCGCAGCACGAGTCTTGGCACAGCAAAACACTTCCTTTGGCATGCCCTTTGCAGCCTCACTCCAAACGGGGCTCTCCGCTTCATCCATCCCCTGACTCCATACTAGCACCAACGGGCTGCTAAAGCGTTTCGCAGAAAACACCAAGGAACCTGTTTCTCACTCCAAGCACAAAGCGTGCGCAGCACGAGTCTTGGCACAGCAAAACACTTCCTTTGGCATGCCCTTTGCAGCCTCACTCCAAACGGGGCTCTCCGCTTCATCCATCCCCTGACTCCATACTAGCACCAACGGGCTGCTAAAGCGTTTCGCAGAAAACACCAAGGAACCTGTTTTTCCCTCCAAGCACAAAGCGTGCGCAGCACGAGTCTTGGCACAGCAAAACACTTCCTTTGGCATGCCCTTTGCAGCCTCACTCCAAACGGGGCTCTCCGCTTCATCCATCCCCTGACTCCATACTAGCACCAACGGGCTGCTAAAGCGTTTCGCAGAAAACACCAAGGAACCTGTTTCTCACTCCAAGCACAAAGCGTGCGCAGCACGAGTCTTGGCACAGCAAAACACTTCCTTTGGCATGCCCTTTGCAGCCTCACTCCAAACGGGGCTCTCCGCTTCATCCATCCCCTGACTCCATACTAGCACCAACGGGCTGCTAAAGCGTTTCACAGAAAACACCAAGGAACCTGTTTCTCACTCCAAGCACAAAGCGTGCGCAGCACGAGTCTTGGCACAGCAAAACACTTCCTTTGGCATGCCCTTTGCAGCCTCACTCCAAACGGGGCTCTCCGCTTCATCCATCCCCTGACTCCATACTAGCACCAACGGGCTGCTAAAGCGTTTCGCAGAAAACACCAACGAACCTGTTTCTCACTCCAAGCACAAAGCGTGCGCAGCACGAGTCTTGGCACAGCAAAACACTTCCTTTGGCATGCCCTTTGCAGCCTCACTCCAAACGGGGCTCTCCGCTTCATCCATCCCCTGACTCCATACTAGCACCAACGGGCTGCTAAAGCGTTTCGCAGAAAACACCAAGGAACCTGTTTCTCACTCCAAGCACAAAGCGTGCGCAGCACGAGTCTTGGCACAGCAAAACACTTCCTTTGGCATGCCCTTTGCAGCCTCACTCCAAACGGGGCTCTCCGCTTCATCCATCCCCTGACTCCATACTAGCACCAACGGGCTGCTAAAGCCTTTCCCAGAAAACACCAAGGAACCTGTTTCTCACTCCAAGCACAAAGCGTGCGCAGCACGAGTCTTGGCACAGCAAAACACTTCCTTTGGCATGCCCTTTGCAGCCTCACTCCAAACGGGGCTCTCCGCTTCATCCATCCCCTGACTCCATACTAGCACCAACGGGCTGCTAAAGCGTTTCGCAGAAAACACCAAGGAACCTGTTTTTCCCTCCAAGCACAAAGCGTGCGCAGCACGAGTCTTGGCACAGCAAAACACTTCCTTTGGCATGCCCTTTGCAGCCTCACTCCAAACGGGGCTCTCCGCTTCATCCATCCCCTGACTCCATACTAGCACCAACGGGCTGCTAAAGCGTTTCGCAGAAAACACCAAGGAACCTGTTTCTCACTCCAAGCACAAAGCGTGCGCAGCACGAGTCTTGGCACAGCAAAACACTTCCTTTGGCATGCCCTTTGCAGCCTCACTCCAAACGGGGCTCTCCGCTTCATCCATCCCCTGACTCCATACTAGCACCAACGGGCTGCTAAAGCGTTTCGCAGAAAACACCAAGGAACCTGTTTCTCACTCCAAGCACAAAGCGTGCGCAGCACGAGTCTTGGCACAGCAAAACACTTCCTTTGGCATGCCCTTTGCAGCCTCACTCCAAACGGGGCTCTCCGCTTCATCCATCCCCTGACTCCATACTAGCACCAACGGGCTGCTAAAGCGTTTCGCAGAAAACACCAAGGAACCTGTTTCTCACTCCAAGCACAAAGCGTGCGCAGCACGAGTCTTGGCACAGCAAAACACTTCCTTTGGCATGCCCTTTGCAGCCTCACTCCAAACGGGGCTCTCCGCTTCATCCATCCCCTGACTCCATACTAGCACCAACGGGCTGCGTTTCTGCGTTTCGCAGAAAACACCAAGGAACCTGTTTCTCACTCCAACCACAAAGCGTGCGCAGCACGAGTCTTGGCACAGCAAAACACTTCCTTTGGCATGCCCTTTGCAGCCTCACTCCAAACGGGGCTCTCCGCTTCATCCATCCCCTGACTCCATACTAGCACCAACGGGCTGCTAAAGCGTTTCGCAGAAAACACCAAGGAACCTGTTTCTCACTCCAAGCACAAAGCGTGCGCAGCACGAGTCTTGGCACAGCAAAACACTTCCTTTGGCATGCCCTTTGCAGCCTCACTCCAAACGGGGCTCTCCGCTTCATCCATCCCCTGACTCCATACTAGCACCAACGGGCTGCTAAAGCGTTTCACAGAAAACACCAAGGAACCTGTTTCTCACTCCAAGCACAAAGCGTGCGCAGCACGAGTCTTGGCACAGCAAAACACTTCCTTTGGCATGCCCTTTGCAGCCTCACTCCAAACGGGGCTCTCCGCTTCATCCATCCCCTGACTCCATACTAGCACCAACGGGCTGCTAAAGCGTTTCGCAGAAAACACCAACGAACCTGTTTCTCACTCCAACCACAAAGCGTGCGCAGCACGAGTCTTGGCACAGCAAAACACTTCCTTTGGCATGCCCTTTGCAGCCTCACTCCAAACGGGGCTCTCCGCTTCATCCATCCCCTGACTCCATACTAGCACCAACGGGCTGCTAAAGCGTTTCGCAGAAAACACCAAGGAACCTGTTTCTCACTCCAAGCACAAAGCGTGCGCAGCACGAGTCTTGGCACAGCAAAACACTTCCTTTGGCATGCCCTTTGCAGCCTCACTCCAAACGGGGCTCTCCGCTTCATCCATCCCCTGACTCCATACTAGCACCAACGGGCTGCTAAAGCCTTTCCCAGAAAACACCAAGGAACCTGTTTCTCACTCCAAGCACAAAGCGTGCGCAGCACGAGTCTTGGCACAGCAAAACACTTCCTTTGGCATGCCCTTTGCAGCCTCACTCCAAACGGGGCTCTCCGCTTCATCCATCCCCTGACTCCATACTAGCACCAACGGGCTGCTAAAGCGTTTCACAGAAAACACCAAGGAACCTGTTTTTCCCTCCAAGCACAAAGCGTGCGCAGCACGAGTCTTGGCACAGCAAAACACTTCCTTTGGCATGCCCTTTGCAGCCTCACTCCAAACGGGGCTCTCCGCTTCATCCATCCCCTGACTCCATACTAGCACCAACGGGCTGCTAAAGCGTTTCGCAGAAAACACCAAGGAACCTGTTTCTCACTCCAAGCACAAAGCGTGCGCAGCACGAGTCTTGGCACAGCAAAACACTTCCTTTGGCATGCCCTTTGCAGCCTCACTCCAAACGGGGCTCTCCGCTTCATCCATCCCCTGACTCCATACTAGCACCAACGGGCTGCTAAAGCGTTTCGCAGAAAACACCAAGGAACCTGTTTCTCACTCCAAGCACAAAGCGTGCGCAGCACGAGTCTTGGCACAGCAAAACACTTCCTTTGGCATGCCCTTTGCAGCCTCACTCCAAACGGGGCTCTCCGCTTCATCCATCCCCTGACTCCATACTAGCACCAACGGGCTGCTAAAGCGTTTCACAGAAAACACCAAGGAACCTGTTTTTCCCTCCAAGCACAAAGCGTGCGCAGCACGAGTCTTGGCACAGCAAAACACTTCCTTTGGCATGCCCTTTGCAGCCTCACTCCAAACGGGGCTCTCCGCTTCATCCATCCCCTGACTCCATACTAGCACCAACGGGCTGCTAAAGCCTTTCGCAGAAAACACCAAGGAAGCTGTTTCTCACTCCAAGCACAAAGCGTGCGCAGCACGAGTCTTGGCACAGCAAAACACTTCCTTTGGCATGCCCTTTGCAGCCTCACTCCAAACGGGGCTCTCCGCTTCATCCATCCCCTGACTCCATACTAGCACCAACGGGCTGCTAAAGCGTTTCGCAGAAAACACCAAGGAACCTGTTTCTCACTCCAAGCACAAAGCGTGCGCAGCACGAGTCTTGGCACAGCAAAACACTTCCTTTGGCATGCCCTTTGCAGCCTCACTCCAAACGGGGCTCTCCGCTTCATCCATCCCCTGACTCCATACTAGCACCAACGGGCTGCTAAAGCGTTTCGCAGAAAACACCAAGGAAGCTGTTTCTCACTCCAAGCACAAAGCGTGCGCAGCACGAGTCTTGGCACAGCAAAACACTTCCTTTGGCATGCCCTTTGCAGCCTCACTCCAAATGGGGCTCTCCGCTTCATCCATCCCCTGACTCCATACTAGCACCAACGGGCTGCTAAAGCGTTTCGCAGAAAACACCAAGGAACCTGTTTTTCAATCCAAGCACAAAGCGTGCGCAGCACGAGTCTTGGCACAGCAAAACACTTCCTTTGGCATGCCCTTTGCAGCCTCACTCCAAACGGGGCTCTCCGCTTCATCCATCCCCTGACTCCATACTAGCACCAACGGGCTGCTAAAGCGTTTCGCAGAAAACACCAAGGAAGCTGTTTCTCACTCCAAGCACAAAGCGTGCGCAGCACGAGTCTTGGCACAGCAAAACAGTTCCTTTGGCATGCCCTTTGCAGCCTCACTCCAAACGGGGCTCTCCGCTTCATCCATCCCCTGACTCCATACTAGCACCAACGGGCTGCTAAAGCGTTTCGCAGAAAACACCAAGGAACCTGTTTTTCAATCCAAGCACAAAGCGTGCGCAGCACGAGTCTTGGCACAGTAAAACACTTCTCTTGGCATGCCCTTTGCAGCCTCACTCCAAACGGGGCTCTCCGCTTCATCCATCCCCTGACTCCATACTAGCACCAACGGGCTGCTAAAGCGTTTCGCAGAAAACACCAACGAACCTGTTTCTCACTCCAAGCACAAAGCGTGCGCAGCACGAGTCTTGGCACAGCAAAACACTTCCTTTGGCATGCCCTTTGCAGCCTCACTCCAAATGGGGCTCTCCGCTTCATCCATCCCCTGACTCCATACTAGCACCAACGGGCTGCTAAAGCGTTTCGCAGAAAACACCAAGGAACCTGTTTCTCACTCCAAGCACAAAGCGTGCGCAGCACGAGTCTTGGCACAGCAAAACACTTCCTTTGGCATGCCCTTTGCAGCCTCACTCCAAACGGGGCTCTCCGCTTCATCCATCCCCTGACTCCATACTAGCACCAACGGGCTGCTAAAGCGTTTCGCAGAAAACACCAAGGAACCTGTTTCTCACTCCAAGCACAAAGCGTGCGCAGCACGAGTCTTGGCACAGCAAAACACTTCCTTTGGCATGCCCTTTGCAGCCTCACTCCAAACGGGGCTCTCCGCTTCATCCATCCCCTGACTCCATACTAGCACCAACGGGCTGCTAAAGCGTTTCGCAGAAAACACCAAGGAAGCTGTTTCTCACTCCAAGCACAAAGCGTGCGCAGCACGAGTCTTGGCACAGCAAAACACTTCCTTTGGCATGCCCTTTGCAGCCTCACTCCAAACGGGGCTCTCCGCTTCATCCATCCCCTGACTCCATCCTAGCACCAACGGGCTGCTAAAGCGTTTCGCAGAAAACACCAAGGAACCTGTTTCTCACTCCAAGCACAAAGCGTGCGCAGCACGAGTCTTGGCACAGCAAAACACTTCCTTTGGCATGCCCTTTGCAGCCTCACTCCAAACGGGGCTCTCCGCTTCATCCATCCCCTGACTCCATACTAGCACCAACGGGCTGCTAAAGCGTTTCGCAGAAAACACCAAGGAACCTGTTTCTCACTCCAAGCACAAAGCGTGCGCAGCACGAGTCTTGGCACAGCAAAACACTTCCTTTGGCATGCCCTTTGCAGCCTCACTCCAAACGGGGCTCTCCGCTTCATCCATCCCCTGACTCCATACTAGCACCAACGGGCTGCTAAAGCGTTTCGCAGAAAACACCAAGGAACGTGTTTTTCCCTCCAAGCACAAAGCGTGCGCAGCACGAGTCTTGGCACAGCAAAACACTTCCTTTGGCATGCCCTTTGCAGCCTCACTCCAAACGGGGCTCTCCGCTTCATCCATCCCCTGACTCCATACTAGCACCAACGGGCTGCTAAAGCGTTTCGCAGAAAACACCAAGGAACGTGTTTTTCCCTCCAAGCACAAAGCGTGCGCAGCATGAGTCTTGGCACAGCAAAACACTTCCTTTGGCATGCCCTTTGCAGCCTCACTCCAAACGGGGCTCTCCGCTTCATCCATCCCCTGACTCCATACTAGCACCAACGGGCTGCTAAAGCGTTTCGCAGAAAACACCAAGGATCCCGTTTCTCATTCCAAGCACAAAGCGAGCGCAGCACGAGTCTTGGCACAGCAAAACACTTCCTTTGGCATGCCCTTTGCAGCCTCACTCCAAACGGGGCTCTCCGCTTCATCCATCCCCTGACTCCATACTAGCACCAACGGGCTGCTAAAGCGTTTCGCAGAAAACACCAAGGAACCTGTTTCTCACTCCAAGCACAAAGCGTGCGCAGCACGAGTCTTGGCACAGCAAAACACTTCCTTTGGCATGCCCTTTGCAGCCTCACTCCAAACGGGGCTCTCCGCTTCATCCATCCCCTGACTCCGTACTAGCACCAACGGGCTGCTAAAGCGTTTCGCAGAAAACACCAAGGAACCTGTTTCTCACTCCAACCACAAAGCATGCGCAGCACGAGTCTTGGCACAGCAAAACACTTCCTTTGGCATGCCCTTTGCAGCCTCACTCCAAACGGGGCTCTCCGCTTCATCCATCCCCTGACTCCATACTAGCACCAACGGGCTGCTAAAGCGTTTCACAGAAAACACCAAGGAACCTGTTTCTCACTCCAAGCACAAAGCGTGCGCAGCACGAGTCTTGGCACAGCAAAACACTTCCTTTGGCATGCCCTTTGCAGCCTCACTCCAAACGGGGCTCTCCGCTTCATCCATCCCCTGACTCCATACTAGCACCAACGGGCTGCTAAAGCGTTTCGCAGAAAACACCAAGGAAGCTGTTTCTCACTCCAAGCACAAAGCGTGCGCAGCACGAGTCTTGGCACAGCAAAACACTTCCTTTGGCATGCCCTTTGCAGCCTCACTCCAAACGGGGCTCTCCGCTTCATCCATCCCCTGACTCCATACTAGCACCAACGGGCTGCTAAAGCGTTTCGCAGAAAACACCAAGGAACCTGTTTCTCACTCCAAGCACAAAGCGTGCGCAGCACGAGTCTTGGCACAGCAAAACACTTCCTTTGGCATGCCCTTTGCAGCCTCACTCCAAACGGGGCTCTCCGCTTCATCCATCCCCTGACTCCATACTAGCACCAACGGGCTGCTAAAGCGTTTCGCAGAAAACACCAAGGAACCTGTTTCTCACTCCAAGCACAAAGCGTGCGCAGCACGAGTCTTGGCACAGCAAAACACTTCCTTTGGCATGCCCTTTGCAGCCTCACTCCAAACGGGGCTCTCCGCTTCATCCATCCCCTGACTCCATACTAGCACCAACGGGCTGCTAAAGCGTTTCGCAGAAAACACCAAGGAACCTGTTTCTCACTCCAAGCACAAAGCGTGCGCAGCACGAGTCTTGGCACAGCAAAACACTTCCTTTGGCATGCCCTTTGCAGCCTCACTCCAAACGGGGCTCTCCGCTTCATCCATCCCCTGACTCCATACTAGCACCAACGGGCTGCGTTTCTGCGTTTCGCAGAAAACACCAAGGAACCTGTTTCTCACTCCAAGCACAAAGCGTGCGCAGCACGAGTCTTGGCACAGCAAAACACTTCCTTTGGCATGCCCTTTGCAGCCTCACTCCAAACGGGGCTCTCCGCTTCATCCATCCCCTGACTCCATACTAGCACCAACGGGCTGCGTTCCTGCGTTTCGCAGAAAACACCAAGGAACCTGTTTTTCCCTCCAAGCACAAAGCGTGCGCAGCACGAGTCTTGGCACAGCAAAACACTTCCTTTGGCATGCCCTTTGCAGCCTCACTCCAAACGGGGCTCTCCGCTTCATCCATCCCCTGACTCCATACTAGCACCAACGGGCTGCTAAAGCGTTTCGCAGAAAACACCAAGGAACCTGTTTCTCACTCCAACCACAAAGCGTGCGCAGCACGAGTCTTGGCACAGCAAAACACTTCCTTTGGCATGCCCTTTGCAGCCTCACTCCAAACGGGGCTCTCCGCTTCATCCATCCCCTGACTCCATACTAGCACCAACGGGCTGCTAAAGCGTTTCGCAGAAAACACCAAGGAAGCTGTTTCTCACTCCAAGCACAAAGCGTGCGCAGCACGAGTCTTGGCACAGCAAAACACTTCCTTTGGCATGCCCTTTGCAGCCTCACTCCAAATGGGGCTCTCCGCTTCATCCATCCCCTGACTCCATACTAGCACCAACGGGCTGCTAAAGCGTTTCGCAGAAAACACCAAGGAACCTGTTTTTCAATCCAAGCACAAAGCGTGCGCAGCACGAGTCTTGGCACAGCAAAACACTTCCTTTGGCATGCCCTTTGCAGCCTCACTCCAAACGGGGCTCTCCGCTTCATCCATCCCCTGACTCCATACTAGCACCAACGGGCTGCTAAAGCGTTTCGCAGAAAACACCAACGAACCTGTTTCTCACTCCAACCACAAAGCGTGCGCAGCACGAGTCTTGGCACAGCAAAACACTTCCTTTGGCATGCCCTTTGCAGCCTCACTCCAAACGGGGCTCTCCGCTTCATCCATCCCCTGACTCCGTACTAGCACCAACGGGCTGCTAAAGCGTTTCGCAGAAAACACCAAGGAACCTGTTTCTCACTCCAACCACAAAGCATGCGCAGCACGAGTCTTGGCACAGCAAAACACTTCCTTTGGCATGCCCTTTGCAGCCTCACTCCAAACGGGGCTCTCCGCTTCATCCATCCCCTGACTCCATACTAGCACCAACGGGCTGCTAAAGCGTTTCACAGAAAACACCAAGGAACCTGTTTCTCACTCCAAGCACAAAGCGTGCGCAGCACGAGTCTTGGCACAGCAAAACACTTCCTTTGGCATGCCCTTTGCAGCCTCACTCCAAACGGGGCTCTCCGCTTCATCCATCCCCTGACTCCATACTAGCACCAACGGGCTGCTAAAGCGTTTCGCAGAAAACACCAAGGAACCTGTTTTTCCCTCCAAGCACAAAGCGTGCGCAGCACGAGTCTTGGCACAGCAAAACACTTCCTTTGGCATGCCCTTTGCAGCCTCACTCCAAACGGGGCTCTCCGCTTCATC